>NC_049901.1:44489259-44789259 GCF_001411555.2 Juglans regia | reverse complement strand
TTGATATTTTCTAAACTTAAGGGATGAAATATTGTGTTTAGATAGTCAAAATTACTGTACGGTACAACTCTAGATGAAATGTTTTCATCTGTATTGGCTAACCAAACTGGGTCTCAATCATTTAAGTTGTAACCCCCGAGCACAACCCAAGCTCAAGTGGCAGAAAATCCAGCCTGTTGAAGTAAACGACACCATATTTGTGAGAGTCATTCCTCTCTCAATTCCTCTCTCCTCCTCGTCCCTCTCCCTCCCGATTCCCTCTCCCTCTTCGTTACTTTTTCTGCCCATTTTTCCTACTCACAAATTTTCTCAACCTCTACAACTGCTCTCTCTCTCTCTCATTTCTACGACCAAACTCACACATATCCCCTCAGATTCTCTAGTTTCTCTTTCTCTCACCACTTTCTCTTTTATTTTCTCTTTTGGTGATTTGCCTTTTGTCTCTACTGTCAACCACCATGCACATCGCTCACACCATTTATAGCCCTCAATCTCTACTCCTCCACTGCCATCCTCCACACCGTGAGCTTCATCCTCCAGGATAGAACACACAATAGCTCCTCCGCTTCAATCCCAAAACTGCAAGCCATTGCAGACACACATACATATAGAGAGAGAGACCTATGCAGTACTACGCTTAGCCTCCGTTAACCCACCCAGCAACAACCACTATCATCAAAACTCAAAGCCTCACCATGCGTCACCAACCCTTCCCACGAAAAATCACTACACCATGAGATAATCAAACACTCCATGGCACTGCAAGGAAAGTGCACCGCGAAGCCTCATGTCTAACCTCTGTAGCCAGCCTTGAACCACCATGAAAATAGCCCAGTTGCCGTGTCCCAACCGCCCAGCAAGCCTCCACGTCCCTCGTTTCAAGCACCTAAAACAGAGCATGATTTCTCTTCCTCACCATGCACGACAATTCCACCCAAGCCACCCATTCACTGCCTTGCACCACCACGCACCCATTCCAACCGCTTGCTCCTTCACATCGATTCCACCGTGAACCACCATGAGAATAATTGACGGAAAACCAGGAAAACAACCTCTGTTTTTACACTACTGAAACAGAGAAAACTCATCCACTGCCGCCCAGCTAGTTCAGGCTCGAGACCCACGACGGATCAAACGTGAAACACTAAGAAGAGTCACGGAAACCATCGTACGTGCCACCTCTAGTCATGAAATAAAATGGAATTTTTATGAACATGTGCATTATATGTTTTGAAAAGAAATTTGAAACAACCTCAGTTATTTGTTCCGCATTACTCATGAAATCTGTATGAAAGATATGAGTATTTTTTTGTCATGATGGTGTAGATATAAGCAAATTTTTGGCATTCTGTTTCTAAACTATGCAAAAAGAGCGAATATAGAATTTATGAAAATTTTTGTATGCGATGAGAAGATGTTTTGAATCTGTTTTTGAATACATGAAATGATCTGAATCTGTTCATTACTTTGTTTTGATATGATGGGGCATATGAAAACATTTGGCATGACTTTCTGTTTTTATATCTGTATCTAATTCTATTATGTTTCGTTAAAATCCTGTCACGGGTATAATAGTGGTATACGACCCTTCCACAGGTATAATAATAGTATACGGTCTCGTCACGGGTATAATAATGGCATACGGCCCTGCTATGGGTATTATAATAGTGGTTTATAACCTTATCACGAGAGTTAAACATGGTATACGGCCCAGACACATGTATAATAGTGGCATACAACCTCGCCACAGGTATAATGGTAGTTTATAGTCCTACCACAAGAGTTAAACATGATCTATGTCTTGATGTGATGCTATGATATGATATGATATGAAATTGATGTCTCAGATTATGATATGCCAAAGGATTTTTGAATAATAATGTTTTTTAAAGTTTCACTCTGATATTTTGATAACATGTTCTGATTTTACATTCTGAAAGTAAATATTTTGTTAAGCATTCTGAATTCTGTAAATGCTCGTGTTTACATATTAGTACATGTTCTTTCTAAATTATTGATAACTCACCCCTTATCTCCATAATATTTTTCAAATAATTTGAATGTTTCAGTTGAGGATCAAGATTATGGAGCATGTGTGAGACGATTTAAGTAATGTAGATTAAGTATAGAAGGTTTCTTTGAGTATTGGCGAATTCTATTTAGTAATTTTGTTGTGTCCTAATAACTTGATATTTTGATAAGTTGATTATATATAGGTAATTAATTTGAAATAAGCAATTTTTATATGGCATTGAGAATTTGGAGTCTATAAATATATTGTTGGAATGTGAGTTTAAGTGACAGTGTAACGCTTTAATAGAATACCTAAACCACATGACCTATACTCTAAAAGGACTAGTCAATAATACAATTGGACTCCCATTAGAACCGTATTATAAAGAGTAAAAGATTTTCATTTTCAAGCAATGTGAGATCTCATACACTACCTACTATTATCTTTATCATATGAGATATCACAGACAGAGAGTAACTCTTCGATCCCATCTAGGATCGGGGATTACACAAGTGGTTTTCATTGTTTTTTTGGTTTAATGAATGTTCAGAATCCCATTTTTTTTTAATTATTTTAGCTACTGTTTCACTGTTATAATTTTGTAATAATTAATGGAGTGGTAAGTTTTATTGAATTTGGAAAGCTAGCTAGCTAGCAAATTCCTTAAATAAACCAATTTAAGCCAAACGATTTATAAATATAGATATATATATATATATATATAAATATAAATATATACCACGACCAACTACCTAATTCTCTTACCATTTGCTTGTGAAATAATATAAAAGTATATCATGAATACCCCTACGTCGTACGTACCTTTAATTATTATAACATCAGATCATGACATCCATCCATCCCGCCCATAGAAATTAGAATCCGTCGAGTTTTGGCTTTAAATATTATTTGGATTCTTTTCATGTGTGTCGTTATCTTATCCTAATATCTATACAAGTAATAGATATTAAAGAATAAGACACCCGCGGAATTGTTTTGGGTTTAAGAACATAGAGGACTGGGGGGGGGTTAAGGACTGGCCGGGTGGGTACAATATTCAACATATATATTTATAACCAAACCTCTATAGGTATATATGGGCGAGGCATGCATGCAAAACCCAGCACTATCCATGCATGCATGAGGCCTTCTCTCTCTCTCTCTCTCTCTCTCTCTCTCTATATATATATATATATATTTAAGCATGCATACGCATTAATATTCACAACCCAAAACTCAAAAGTCAGTTTGCAGTTTCAAAGCGGACTAGTCCTGAAAAGTTGAAGGCACTACTTCCTTCCATCCATCGCATACTACTCTCTCCGATCCATCCATGGCCGTGGCTCAAGGCAAATGGCTCAAGGTTTGTTCCGCCTGATCACTACCTTATAAATTTCCTATTCGATACTAAACGTGCATCATCGATCTTCCATATATTCTACTCTCTCTCCCCCCGTGTGTGAATTTTTGGAGAAATAATTAGAAGAAAGAGGCCAGTTGCATATATGCCGATGTTAATTTGTTGTTTCTAATTTCCGCAACTTCGATCTTTCTTGGTCATGTTTGATGTTTCTTTATTCCCGATGCCTAGACTCTCTAGTACTTTTCCGTCTAATCTAAATTCTAGTATACATCTATATATATATATATATATATATATGTATGTATGTACATAGTTTCTTTGATGATCTGGATCTTCTCTTCATATTAATTCACATCGTCTTGTTCCTACATCGGCCGGTTTTTTCAGGTTGGGTACATCTATTAATTGTTCTTTCTCCCCACATTAAATTAATGTAAATTATAGATCTGTTATCGCTAATGGGCCTCAGTTGTCGTCACTGCTGATGGATGTCGGTCACATGCATGTATCCTCATGCGCTTTGTCATTTTCATTTTCAGTGGAAGATTGTTTTCTTTTGCTTTTGCTTTTAATTTAATGATTGTGTTATACCCACTTGGCAACATATATGTATATATATATATCATGATCTATATTTTAATCGATCAAACTTGTTTAACTTTTTACCAGCTTGATCAACATGGTACTGCGCCTGGAGCCCGAAGCTCACATGCCACTGCCATAGTTGGACAAAAGGCCTATGTTTTTGGTGGTGAATTCAAGCCACGTGTCCCGGTCGATAACGAGCTCCACGTCTTTGATCTGGAAACCCTAACATGGTCTGTTGCAGAGGGCACCGGGGATGTCCCGCCACCACGTGTAGGTGTCACAATGGCAGCTGTTAGAAAAACTATCTATGTGTTTGGTGGTAGGGACAGTGAACATAACGAGCTGAATGAGCTCTACTCCTTTGACACATGCACAAATAAGTGGACCCTACTCTCTAGCGGAGACATCGGCCCCACTCACCGAAGCTACCACTCTACGACGGCCGATGATCGACATGTATACATCTTTGGTGGCTGTGGAGTGGCTGGTCGACTAAATGACCTATGGGCCTATAATACTGTTGATCAAAAGTGGGTCAAATATCCGGCCCCAGGAGACGGATGCAAGGGGAGAGGTGGGCCTGGGCTGGCAGTGGCCCAAGGAAAAATATGGGTTGTGTATGGTTTTGCTGGAGTGGAAATGGATGACGTACACTACTTTGATCCAGTCCGTGGAGAATGGGCCCAAGTCGAGACAACTGGTGAAAAACCTACAGCTCGAAGTGTATTTTCTACACTTGGGATTGGAAAATACGTATTTATATATGGTGGGGAAGTAGATCCTAGTGACCAAGGTCACTTAGGTGCCGGTAAATTTGCTGGCGAGGTTTATGCATTGGACACAGAGACATTAGTGTGGAAACGATGGGATGATGGACCGGAATCGGGTGATCATCCCGGACCTCGCGGTTGGTGTGCGTTCGCAGCTGGTCACCGGGATGGAAAAGAGGGACTTTTGGTGTATGGTGGCAATTCACCAAGTAATGATAGGCTTGGTGACCTTTTCTTTTTCACTCCTTGATAGTCATCATGAGATCATGATTAAAGAAAAAATGGTAATCATTATATATATGTAATGGGCTGGATAATTTCACTATTTCGATCATGGTGGTGCCGGGGCCGGGGCCGGGTATCATGGTGGTTATGTGCGGTGTGTAATTTAATTACGTGTCCTATATATATATTATATATATATATATATATAGCTGGGAGTGACTCATGTATGTATGTTTCCAATAAAATGATCGAGACGTTAATAGCCTTGGAGAGTTGGAAGTACTCAAGGTATTTGGTGTTTTAATTTTCCCATCCCGGCCAGAAAAGAAAAGAAACTTTCATGCATGCTATATATATATTAATTATATATATCTTTAATGCAGATCAACCAAAGAATGAAATATTTCGGTCATGCATACACATATCATATAATATATTTTTTAAGTAATGTTTAGATATAGTCATAAGTTGTACAGGTGGCCATGAGATTTGTTATTAAAAAATAATAATTTTTTTAATATAGATCTCATATTTATTATTTTTTTTTTAAGAATTAGAGTTCATGCACGGTGGACCAAGAGTAAACAACAACAACAAAAAAGAAAAGGTGCATGCATGGTTTGCTTATTAAAGAGTAGTAGTTACTGTACGTACAGAATGGGAGTCCCTCCAAAGTCGCGTAACGATCGACCAGGCCCGAAGCTTTCAATTTTTTCTAGTATGTCAAGAGGGAGGAGCGAGAGACATTTTACGCACTTTCGTCCAGAGTTTTGAGTGGCATATAATACAAATTAACAGGAAAAAGATGAAAAGGTGCTTGCGTGATATTGATAGCAAAAGACCGCACCACTTTCTACATCTGAGAATATATATGAATGCATGATGATATTGGATCTATATATATATATATATCTTGAATATAAAAATACGTACATGATGCATTGTAAATTAGCAGTCTCAAAATGGCAGAACACGCTCTGAGATCAAGGATTTCAACCTACAGTACCTTTCTTTGAATCTTATTCTCCATTCCTAAGCATCAACTGCCATATATAGTTGATAAATTTTACAGAACATTGATAATTAAAGGTAGTTTTCACAAGTTGATAATCTAGCTATATAGGCTTCTCCTGTTTCACTACCCGAGAGACTCTAATTAATGGATGAAGTCAGGAAGAAGAAGACTTGAAATCTTGCTTACTTTGCAATGATCCCTTCAATACCAACCAGATACGAAATTCCTGTTGTTTTTTTTTTTTTTGTTTATATGTTTCCTAGCTATGCATGTAAGTAGCTCTATTATTGCTCAGAAACCAGAAGAAGATTAGAACCACAAAATCTGACTTCCCAAAATCCTTCCATTCCATAAATGTATGTATCAGCATGCAAGACAATGAATGAATCACAGCGGTACTAACCAACTTACAGTACTCCCACCGCACGAAAAACATAAAATAGAAATATATGGTAAGCAACGACAGATTTCATGACATATAGAAGCCAATCTAAAGAGCTCCCTATTTAGTAGACACGTAACCATCGAGACAAATGGCTGAAACTCTGGACACATGCCGCGTTCCCCAAAAGAAATATGCATGCATGCATGCATGCAAACCCTCCCTTTCTGAAAGAAAGAAGCTGTCGAAACTTCAAAATAAAACTGTCAGTTCAAAACATTCCCAAATTTTCAATATGCCATGAAACTATAAACATAGGAAACCTCCAAATCATTTATCCAAACCCTTTTTAAGAACAACACGGACAACAAACAACTCTACAAGTGAATGAATCCATATACTACAACAAAGTATTTTCCATGCAGCTTCCTCTTTCCTCAGAACTACTGCTTTATCATTAGAGGTTACAGTTTTTAATACCATGCATCATATCATGTATCTTCTGATCCACAATTACACATATACTACTCCATATTACACATACAATTCCATAAACAAGTACCACATCCCCACCAAAAAGTCCAAAGAAAGAAAATTAACGAAAAACCCAATAGGGTCCATCCCCGGTCCAGATAAGATCATCTGATCTCTAAACTTCACAAGGTTTTGGGCTATAATTAGCGGTAGGAATTAAGAGCAAACTAAATACCCCTAAATCAACGCAGTCATTTTATATATCCACCCTTCTTCTTTAAACAATGAAAGCACATCTACCTTGATCTCACGATGGACCCTCCAACACCGCCGCCGCCGCCTGAACCATCTTTCCCGACAACACCACCACCAATACCACCCACATGATGAAACCCACCAGAGCCGTACATGTGTCCATGATGATGACCACCCATGACCCCCCCATACATCCCACCATAGACTCCCCCAACCCCATTAAACCCACCAGCACCACCACTACTCGCCGAGTTCACCGCCCCACCACTCCCTCCACCTCCCGCGGCGGCTCCACCACCACCGGACCCACCGCCACCATCCTTTTCCCCTGGTCGGGACCCCACCGTGCTCTTCTCCCCCTCCATCTCCCTATACTTCTGCAGATATATCTTCAGCGGCTCCACATACTCCTCAAACCCCAGAGTAGTCATCGCCCACAGCAAATCATCCCCATTGATCGTCTTCCTCTTCTCCCTTTGACATTTATCCGAGGCCTCGCCAGTTATAAAGCTGATAAACTCCGACACACATTCCTGCACGGTTTCCTTAGCGTCCTTTGAAATTTTGGCGTTTGCGGGCAATGCCTTCTTCATGATTCTGCTCACGTTAGCGATTGGGAGGAACCTGTCTTGCTCTCGAGAAGCGAAGTCGCCGTTCGCGCTGTTGCTGTTGTTGTGCCCCCCTGATTCGTTGTCCGAATCAGCCATCGACCTTTTCGCCTTGTATATGTCTGGTTGAGCTTCACAAACTAGACCCAATTCAACAACTTTGAGCTTGAAACTTTTCTGGGTCTGATGCAACTCCACAAAATGGATCAAATTCACCAACTTTCAGCCATCAAGTATTGGATCTCTGATAAATTTACACGAAATAGACCCAATTCAACAGATTTTAAGCAAGAAAGTCATATAGTTCTAACTAAGTTTCAGGGAAAAAAATGATCCACGTCTAAAATTTTTCAAGCTGTGAAATTATATGGATATACTGAAAATTCCCCAAATTACAGTAATAAACTCTCTAGTTCTATAAAATCGAAATAGACCAAATCCAAAACTTCGAACCTAGAAAATATAGACTGAATTCTGAAAAAGATTTAAGGCCCGAGCAGATGCAACTTAAGTATACAAATTATGGACCAAAATAAAAAAACTTTCAGCTGAAAAGAACCAAGTCAACAATTTTTCGAGGCTCAACAAATTTAATAACAGAAAGCAAAGAAAAAGAATTACAAACTCGAAGGAAATTGGACCAAATGGAAGGGAAAAGTTTTTTATACACGGAATCGGATAATACGGCTCGAGGGGGAGGGATTTGGAGCGTATTGGTTGGAAAGGTGAATGACAGGATAGGGAAAACGGCCGGGAAAGGAGGAGCTCCGGGAATGTTGGTGGGAGTTGCAGAGCTGGAGGTGGAGAGGTGTTGGGGTCCGTTGGATCGTTAGGGTAATAATTGCATCGAGCGCAACACGTGGATCTCTATGGACCGTCTATTTGTCGATAAGAATTGGGTCACGCAGGTGGTTCAGTAGCGTTGGATTGTCTAGTGGGGTTAGTGCGATCTGTTGGTTGTGGATAATACACGTGCGGTTGTGGATACTACACGTAGTGAGAAAAGTCAGTAGCTACGAGGTCTATAGTTATCTCAACTAATTTCTTTCTCAGCTCACTCAAATATAAAAAATTTTAATTTTAATTTTTAATTTTTTTACCTAATTATTATAATTTCTTAATATTTCGATAAAAATACAAAATAATTCAACTCTTTTCACTCTCAAAATAAAAATAATATCTAAATAGAGATCATAATTTTACATCCGTGATAAGTTCAAAACAGAACAGAAATAGAATGTCATGCTAGAGATTATCTTATGTTGTATCATATCATAGCAGAGTACTAAATAGATTCATATCACAAAAGATTCAGATCATCTTCATATAATCATACACAAGTTTTCATATTCGCTCGTTTTATACAACTGAGAACATAATGTAAAAAATAGCTCATGTCTATAGTAATTATGATAAAAAATATTTATCTATTTTTATACAGATTTCATGAGTAATGTAGATAAAATGATCGAAGTTTTTTTCAAGTTTCTTTTCATAGCAAAATATGCATGTTTTTTATAAAATCAACCTTAGTCAATTTCTTTTTATACAAAATTTAGCATAGGAGTTATGCTTACCTGAACTTTTTAACTTCTCTAAATTTTCTCATAATAATACCAAGCGAATATCAATTGTCACCTATAAATAAGCACGTAACTTGCATCACTTTCCAATCGTCACTTTCCAATCTTCAATTTCCAATCATCCAAAACGTCGAATTTACTTATTCAACCAAGGGTTCAAAACAAACCCATAATCCACTATTTACCATACACCCAAAACACTTAACCCATGAAATATAACCCCACTTATTCTTAAGTCTTCCACCCACAACATGTCTATAAAACTTTATATGGACCTTTTATCACTTGCACCCTTTCTATTTTATCCTAAGCACATTCTCACGTACTTACAAAACAAAACACATACTCACTACCCGGTCACAGGAATAGGAAGAGTAGGAGCTTCACCAATAGGAAGAGGGTTGGTCATGACTATGGGTAGACGTGAAATGGCTCATGGTTTTGTTTGTGGAAGCTGGAGGTTGATAAGAGTGTAAGAGAAGGAGGAGGAGCACTGGCACACGTACATGGACGACTACGATCATCGTTTATTTCTATTATGGTCTTATGGGCACTGTGGTTATAGTTACGAAGGAGGACCCAAATTGCTGGGCTGTGTGGGGGTGGTCCGGTTATTACCATATGATAAGTCAGCTACCACACATAAGGAGCAAATCCGTACTACTAGCACCACTACATGCCCAATGGATTCACAGCAGACCTGCTCTTACAACGCCACTACATGCCCAACGAATGCACAATAGACTTGTTCTCAATATTCTGTTATGAATAGATGTTTAGGGGCAATATAGTATATTCATTCTTTAGTATAGATTATTTTTATTCTTCTTATAAATAGTTACTGTATAGAATACTCTTTGGAATTACATTGAATATTATAATGCAACTTTTTCTTCATCTTCTTCATTGCTCTGCTTTGTTACTCTGCTTCTCTTTTATTCCAACAAACCAGAGCTTCAACAAATCTTACATGGCATCAGAGCCTCCCAAACTCGATTTTACTGATCTTAGTAAACCAACCAATCCTTACCAACTAGAAACCTCTGATAACCTTGACACTCTGCTCATCATTGACCTCTTTACAACCGAGAATTACGCAACCTGGTTCAGATCAATCCAACGCTCTCTTCGCGCTAAGAATAAACTTGGCTTTCTCATTGGAACCCTCTCCAGACCTCCTTCTATCACTGACCCTCTTTTTGCTCTTTAGGAACGATGCAATGATATGCTTGTGTCTTGGCTTCAAAACTCAATCAGTTCCCCCTTCATCCCTCCGTTGCATTTGTTGATGATGCTCGTGAGTTATGGCTTGAATTACAGGAAAGGTTCTCCCCTCAAAATGGTCCTGGGATCTATGAATTAAAGAAAACTCTTACAAATTTGTCTCAAGAAAATGATACGGTTAGCATCTATTATGGTAAACTCAAATTCCTTTGGGATGAACTCTCCATTTACGACCGACTACCTGTTTGTTCTTGTGCCTCAACAAAGGTCATCTCTGACCGATACCAACGGGATTGTGTGATTCAATTCCTTATGGGTCTTCATGACTCCTTCACAAATGTGCGTGACCAAATTATGTTAATTGACCCCCTCCCACCAATCAACAAAGTATTTTCTTACATTCAACAACAAGAGCTTCATCAGCTCATCACCTCAGTTGCACCATATAATTTCTCTCCCAAGCACGACAAGCAGTATTGCTCCCATTGCAAAATCACAGGTCATACTTTGGCTCAGTGCTTCAAATCTAGAAATGCCACAACCCCTGTTTGTACTCACTGTGAAATAACTGGGCACACCGTTGAACGTTGTTACAAGCTCCATGGGTATCCTCCTGGTCACAAGTTTCACAAGCCACACCTCAATGTTGTTTCTCTAGAGACTCCTACATCCAAAATCAGTAATAAGCTCAACATTGTGTTGACTAAAGAACAATATCATGAGCTCATAGCCTTGTTGCACAATAAGAACTCGACTGCTTCTCTATTTACAAATCAGCTTCAAACCGTTCTCTCCACTCATCCTCATACATCTTCCGCTGTTGGTACCTCATTTTGTTTGTCATCTACCTCCACTACTACAACCCCATGGATCATAGACATAGGAGCTACTGATCATATGATCTGTAGCCGCTCCTTCTTCGCTAAAATCACTTCCACAGCTTCCTATTTTGTCAAACTTCCTAATGGAGAATTAGCTACTGTCACTCACATTGGTACTGTGCAAGTGAGAGCAACTATTCTCCTTCATAATGTTTTATGTGTTCCTACTTTCACTTTTAATTTATCTGTTGGGAAGCTTGCCAAAGAATGAATTATTGTCTTATATTTGTCTCTGACTTGTGTTTTATCCAGGGCCTTACTCCTTGGACAACGATTGGGAAGGGTAGCATGATGCACGACCTCTACCATTTACACACAGACAATGTCTCACCTCAAGCTTTGGTTGATACCTCATCTCAGAATTTTATTTCAGCCTCTGTACAACCTCTCATCCCTCCCATTCTCGCATTTTACTCATACAAGATCCTCTTGTAACTACTCATACGAATATTAATGAAAATTTACCTTGTCTTATTTGTCTTCTAACAAAACAAACGAGACTTCCATTTTCTTCTAGCACTCATTCTACTATTAATTGCTTTGATCATGCATTGTGATTTATGGGGGCCACACTCCATTCCAGCCCACGATGGCTCACATTTATTTCTTACAATTGTTGGCGACTTCTCCAGCTACACTTGGGTTTATATTCTGAAAAATAAATCTGATGCGCGTGCTTGTCTAAAATCTTTTTGCCATCTAGCAATAACTCAGTTCAACACTCATGTTAAAATCTTACGCAGTGACAATAGTCTTGAATTTTTCATGAATGAATTCTATTCCGAACACAGCATAATTCATAAAAAATCTTGTGTTGAGAACCCCCCAGCAAAATGGTTTAGTAAACAGAAACATAGACATCTTCTTCATGTTGCTAGAGCTTTACGTTTTCAATCGGGCATTCCATTACAATTATGGTCAGCTTGCATTCTTACTGCCACTTACTTAATAAATCGTAAACCCACCCCACTTCTCCACAACAAAACTCCATATGAAGTCCTCTTTCATAAACCTCCCTCCTACTCTCATCTTCGTGTCTTTGAGTGCCTTGCTTTTGCTTCCACCACTACTTAATATTGCCACAAATTTGATCTACGTAGTTATGCATTCATTGGTTATGATTTTGATGTTAAAGGATATTGCTTACTTGATCTTGACACTCATAAAATTTTTCTTTCAAGAGATGTTATCTTTCATGAGAAACTCTTTCATTTTCACACCCTCTTTACTTCCCATTTCATCTATTCCTTCTCCTTCTCCTAATTTTCAGTTACTTGACCCTGATTCTCTACCTGTCTCCTCACACCTATCACCATCACCATCACCTTCAGCTGAAAACCCACCTCCCTCACCTACCATCGACATCTCACCAATCTCCTTTTCCCCTTTAGCTCGAAGGTTCACTCGCTCTCATCGACCTCCTTCTAATTTAACTGACTACATATGCCCTTCACAACTTGTTCCTCCACCTCCTCAAACCATGCAGCCCCCTGCAGGAGACCTGTACCAATGCTACTCCTTCTTCATCCTTGTCCACGGTAGGGCCCTGCAAATCAGGTAAATCCTTTCCACTCTCTGCATCTAGTTCATTTCATAAACTCTCTCCATCTTATCATGCCTTTGTTTCCACTTTGTCTGCTTCTTTTGAACCCATCTCTTATGGTGAAGCTGTTAAGTATCCTCATTAGTGCAAGGCTATGGATTTTGAAATATCAGCCCTTGAACTCAACAACACTTGGTCTCTAGTTGATTTACCTCCTGGCAAACATACCATCGTTTCTAAATGGGTTTTCAAAATAAAGCATCATTCCAATGGTAGTATTGAGCGCTGCAAGGCACGCCTTGTCGCCAAAGGTTTTACACAGCAAGAAGGCCTCGACTACAATGAGACTTTTGCCCTTGTGGCAAAACTTGTCATTGTTCGCACTCTATTGGTAGTTGCCTCCATAAAGGCTGATTTCTTAGGCAATTTGATGTTCAAAATTCTTTCCTCCACGGTGACTTAGAAGAGGAAGTTTTCATGTGCAAACCTCTTGGATATTTAAAAGGGTCTCCCACTCAAGTTTGTCACCTCCACAAGAGTCTTTATGGCTTGAAACAAGCTCCGCGACAATGGTATTCCAAATTCTCTATTGCTTTACTTACATTCGGTTTTCAGCAATCTAAGGCTGATCACAGCCTTTTCACTCAACTGCACAATGGCTCCTTCATGGCTCTTCTCGTCTATGTCGACGACATTGTCGTGGCTAGCTCTAACTTGGACTTCATTGCCGCTCTTCAATCATTTCTCAGCTCTCATTTTCGAATAAAATGCCTTGGTGAACTACATTGTCATCTATGTTGACAACATTGTCATGTCACCCATGTTGACCCGTTTAATAATTAATTAGAAATATGTTAATACAACACGACTCATGTAAACTCTTTTTTGTCATGTAAAATGGGTTGAACTAAAACGCATAATTCATTTAACCTGATTAACATTTTTTTAGATATATAATCGATAACATTTATTTGTCGAAAGAACATTGAATGCAATTAGCATAGCTAATGTCTTTTTTACTTTTTTTATTTTCGATAACAAGAACATTATATTCAGGAGCGGAATGACCTTAAGGCTTGGAGGGCGCCCCCCCCCAAAAATCTTTAAAATTTGATAAAAATTAAGTTTTAGAATGTGCTTTTATAAAGTAGACTATATAAAACCCCAAAATTATTTTTTCTTAACTTGGCCCCCCCAAACTAGATTTTTTGGTTCCCCCTGATTATATTAATGAAAGAGACATTATAGAAAACTATCAAACCAAATTGCTTGAGAGATAAAGTCTGGAAAACTAGTCCACCACATCTCAATAGACTCAACAGACCAAGCATATCAGGTTAGGAAATGAGGCTGTCCATGAGCAGCCTCATTTCCTAACCTAGTAACATGTTGAATCTAATAGTCCTAAAAAATAGCCAATAACTTCTTTGTTTCTTGCAATAAGATCCCCAATGTTGAAGAAGAATCTATTGTAGCTTGGAATTCTCTTATAATCAGTAGAAAATCACTCTCTATTATTAGCTTTTTAATACCCCTATGAGCACATAACTGTAGACCTCGGAAGACAGCAAGGAGCTCTATATCCTCAGGAGCAGCAACCTAAAATTCAGCTTTGCTAGCAGCCAAAACAGTTTCACCTTTAGCATCTCTAAGTATAGCTCCAATCCCTGCTTTGTGTTGATTTCTGAACGTAGCCCCATCCACATTAAGCTTTAGAAAATTAGAAGGAGGTGGTTTCCAACCACATTACTTCTTAACCTCTGCAAGAGACTTCGGCCTTATGTACATCCTATGAAGAGATAAAGCATGTTCAACAACCTTCCTTGGTTGAAGTATCGCCTATTTATGCATCGTCTTATTCTTCCTATACCAAAATCCCCAAGCTATTAAGAAAAGAGTAGTCAAAGACTTTGTTTTACCATAAGCTTTAACTTGCATAACAGCCTCCAAAATTGGGATATTTCTTTCCACTTCTTGCATAACAGGTAGAAAATTACCCCACTGATCTTTTATGGATGGACAATTAAGCAAAACATGAGTCAAGTCTTTATTTCCAGCATTACAAAAACAAACCTCCTTATTAATAATCTCTTTTCTTTTCAGATTATTTTGTGTTAGTAAACCATCGTAACAAGCTCTCCATGCAAAGACCTTAATTTTTTTTGGAACTTACATCTGCCAAATAGTCTTTCACAGAGCCTGTTGTGTGCTGGCATTCGAACATTCACTTGAGATTCTCTATGACCCCTACCTTATCAACCTATAAGCATTTCTCACACTGAACATGTCATTCTTCTCTTGGATCCAGGTCCACCTATTTGGCTGAATACCTGGGCAGATTTGTATTTTCAGAATCTCAAAGGCAACATTTAGATTGAATAGAGTTCTCACTTTTGCTACATTCCACCAATTAGTATTACTGTCCAATAAACTATCCACTGTTTCCATCACATTTATTACAACTCTATCAGGATTGGCCAAAGCAACATTACTGAAACTTGGAATTCAAGGCTCAGTCCAAAGCTTAGCAGTTTTCCCATCACTAATTCTTCATCTACAACCTTCAAGCAGCCAAGATTTTGCTTGCCAAATTTCTCTCCAAGTGTATGAAGGTTTGCCCTCCAATTTTGAGTCAAAGAAATTTTCCTTAAGAAAGTATCTAGCTTTATAGATTTTGTAAAGCAATGAGTTTTCAGCATTAAGAATTCTCCATCCCTATTTAGCAAGTAAGGCTAGATTGAAAGATCTCAAATCTTTGAAAACCAAGGCCACCTTTAGCTTTAGGCTCACATTTTCTCCTAGCTAATCCAATCAACATAATTTCAAATCTAATAAAAGATAATCCAATTAAAAGATAATCTGATTAACATAATTTTACATAAAAGTTAAAATTTATATTTATTAATAACCACAATATCTTAAAAAATATATATATAAATACTTTTCAAATTTTAACATATAATAAAACCAATATTACAAACCACAAATATGAGCATAGGTTTAAAATTACAATTCCAACAATAAAACAATGAAAACATAAGTATATTGAGAAATACCAATATTACAATTTAACAATAATAAAATTTTAATTTTGACATAAATTCTAAACGTGTCAAAACGGATTGATTTTGTGTTAAACGAGTTGACCCGTTATTGACCTGTTTATAAATCGTGTCTTAACAGGTCAACCCGTTTTGACCTGATCCGTTAACATCAAACACAAACTCACTAATTGCGTATCGTGTTCATATTAGATTCAAGAATTGTGTCACATACTGCCACCTTAGACTCTTACGACGTTATGCGTTTATGAAACTGAAGCTGATCAAAGGTGGTCTTTCCGAAAGCAAATTAAAGCAAAATTTTCATAGTTAACAACTAATTACCATCACTAAAAACTGACCTTAATTACGACATGATTAAATTCGTTGGTAATTGATCATTATGCTTGCTTGCTAGCTAGCTTCTAAAGACATATATACATAAGAGTGAATTTATTAGAATATTTCTAAAACATTGGATAATGCCAAATGAACAAATTTAAAAAGAAGGATCACGAGTGAAAAAGGAGATAGCAAGTGGAATAATTAATTTATTCCATCGATTGGCCATGGCCTTCCCACTTTTTTTTTTATTACTTTCATGTGCATGCATTAACATAAAACAAAGGGCCATAGTACAAGTGCATTGATGGGCATCCAAAGTTTGGGAGGGAGCACAAGCAAGCTTCTCACAGTCACAGTCACAGTCACAGTCACGACAACATTATAACAAATTGAAGTAAAGGAAGATACAAGCTGTATGACATCCTAAATCCAACAAAATCCACGCAAGAGGATCAAAAACTTCAGCAGTGTAGTTATTAATTTTGGTAACCCCCCCAAAAACAAAAAGATCTTACTGATCATCATCAAGCTTCAATCTCAAACCTTGAACACTTTATGGAGCCCATGGATATGTCGATCTCGATCATATTATCTTCCTCGTTCATCTCATTATTTATCTCTGATAGGAGCTCCATCAGACAATATGTATGTGGCTGAAAAATGGATTCCTGAGAGAAATCTGACACCTTGATCTGCTTCTTGTTATCCTTTGTCTTCTCTTCGTTATGACCAACATACTGCCCACTTGGAAGAGCAATTTCAATGAGGCTTTCCTCGTCAGAAATTGAACCGTCGGAGTAATCTAAGCTGATCTGATCCACATCTTCTCGGAACGGCCACTCAACTTCCGATTCCTCACTAGTCGATAAGTGATAGAGGCATTCACTCTCTGATAGCGCGTACTGTTCATAAATCTCACTCGCACTTTCATGGGCTTCTCTCTTTTGTGTTTGAGTTTCACTCTCAGCTGGCTCAAGTTCCGACACAACATCTTCCATTTGCGTTGAGCTTGCTTGGTCGGACCCGAAAACTTCTTCTTGGCTCTCAGCTTCCACCACTGGTCTGTGCTTTGAGAATGTGAGGTAAACGAAAGGTAGGACCCATACTGTAGATATAAGGAGCAAAGAAGAGAACCCAAACCCCAAAAAACCAGCAGAAATCAGCAATGGAGCAAGAGTACTAGCAAACCATGGTAGTGGGTTTCTAAAGACACATAAAGGAGAAGCCATTTGATCTTTAACTTTGTTTTTTAGGTTCATGAATTAGAAAAAGCGTAGCCTACTAATCTGCTATCCCGAGAAAAGTAATGATGCAACAAAAAAGGAAATAACTTTTCCTTTTATCGAACTGGAAGAACAGTAGATGAGATCAACGGAAGATAAAAATGGATGGAAAAGATAAAACTTTTACTGAGACATTAAAAGGATCAAGCTATGATATGGATCAAGGGCATGGGGAAGAAGAGAAATAGCAGTTGAAAACGCATACTAGCTAAAGATACCATATATTAAACTAGATGATGGATCTAGTAGTATATAAGGTACGGTGGAAAAGGCAATTACAGTACTGCAAGTGAGAATAGCGTGCTTTTGTAGAAACAATAATCGAATGACGATTTAAGCTCCCCTGCTTTTCTTACTCAACTAGTAGAAGCGACACATAGCTAAAAAGGAAAGATTTTGTACGTGGGATTGAAACAGAATCTGCAGATCATATTAATAGGCAGATGAAAAAGGAATGAATAAGGAAGAAACCAGAACGAAACCAACTGCACTGTTCTTAGAGATTTGAACTACAGATGTACCTGCACTGGCATGCACAAGAAAACACTGTCCTTCTATTTGGTTTCTTTAAAATTGCACTTGCGCTGAAAAAGTTACGGGCTTGTTCTCATATCTCATACTCACAGTTCTCCAGGCACCATTGCTCCTAAAATATTGGGTTTTCGTTTCCTAAAACCAATCAGGTGGTTCCTTTGCAACTGATTCTCTTGAAAAACCCAAAACAGCAGGTTCCCCACTACTGATTCACAGTCTAAGAGCTTGGGAATGGGAAAGCCATGTGCACATATCTGAGCTCACCACATGGCACTCCCCTCCAATTTCTATGCAACAAGTTAAATAAGGGACAAAAGAAAGTGAAAACATGCAGAAAAGTTCTGTTCAAGGGAAAGAAAAAGAAAAAAGAAACTCCGTTACTTTTCTATTTCTCTGCACCTCCAAGAATACTCTTCTCAAAACTATACCAGAAGCTTCGTCAACGATGGATGAGTACATCACCCAAGCAATAACATCCATTTATAGAAAAATTCTTGTATTCAAACGACTCATCTGATTGACCAAAAAAAGAGCTATTTTGTGCAGAAACAAAATTGCTTTCAAGCATTTATGTGCCGTACCATCCTTGGTACCTCAGGCGCAGAAGAAGCGGCCTTTAGCAAATTCAAGAACTTTGCTACAATGACATCGAAGTGTAATACAATCATCTGAAATTTGTATCGATCGAAGTCTTTAAATTTTTTTTAACAATGTCATAGACCAAGTCCTTCGAAGCAAGTGAAGTTTTAACTTTTTCCCACTTCTTACTTTATATGAATTTTACCTTAGAATATAATTTAAAGAATTAAATCTATATTTCCCTTCAGCTAGCTTAAATCATGTTTTTTAGATAAGCAGTGATCTTATAACGTGATATAATCATAAACACCCGTGTGATTAGAAGATCTATCATGCATAATCAACACAGATTAAGACAAACACATGATACGAATGTGATCATTGTAATGAATTGTCAACAATGAACTATATATATATCAACTTGGGTGTACGTACTCGCATTGACATAATCGAGTGAACAGAGTCCTAATTAAGGTTTGTTTAAGCTCATACAATGTCTTGCGATCAAGGCGGCAAACATAATATTATGGATGATTATTGATATAAATATATATATATATATATATATATACAATACTTCCTCCTCCAGTGTACGTACCATATATATTGGAGAGGTCAAGTTGTTTGATATTCCAATCAAAGTGTACTATTACAATAGCCAAAGCAAACCATACAACTGGTCAAAACAAGTAAATTAAATTTTAACATTGTTTATAATAGTAATTGCTTGAAAAAATAAAGATAGAAACGAAACAAGAGCTAGCTATATATTCAACTGATAAAAGCGAACAAATTAAGGAATATTAATGCTTTGAATTTACTTTTAAAATTACATTCTAGCTAGTTCCTACAGTACTACTCATACACCCATGCACGTACATATGAACTACTTTTTTAATCTTTTGCATGGCCGGCCGGGCGTTACATACGAAGAGAAGAAAAAAAAAGTCGGTAATCAGACGGCCGGCCCTCAACCACATGATGGACTACTAGAAGAAAAGAAACACCTATATTAATCGATCTCAACCTGTTATATATAAAAAAAAAAACTGGTTTCTGTGGCCATCTTTTGGCCGCGGGGACGCTTTAATTCTCATCATGATCATAATATATATATATATATATATATAGGAAATTAATTAATGGACGTTGAATGATAACATGATACATATATATATATATATATATAATTTATAATTGTCCTTTTAGTTTGATGGAATGGAATTAATATATATCATAAGATGGGATGTTGTTGACATGATTATGAAAATAATGCTTTCGGGATGGGTCGGGCTTTAATTAGGAGCTAATGTGAGGGATAAAAGTTTAGACGTCGCGATAATGGTATTTTGCTAATTTCAGGGATGGTTGGGGCACTATTAATGATGGCTTCAAGCAATTATAAGCTGCTAGCTTTTAACATAAAGGCCAGTCATCATGATAAGTAGTAGTGCGTGCTTGATCGATCTAGTACTCTTATACCCCCAAAACAAATTAAAAGATGCATGCTTAATTTCACCATTGATAATGCTGGCCGGCCTGTACGTGGAACGCAATGCCACATACAATCGAGGGAAATTTTATATATATATATAGGAAATTAAAAAAGATACAATAAGTAGTTGGTGAGAAGAAAAAAAAAATGAAACAAATTAATTAGATGATTCCAGTACTACTACTTTTAATTAGCACAATTGCATGATCGAGGTGCTAGCTAGTTGCACAAGAAAGCAATGATGATCATCAGTCCCACATGAAGACAAGGGCCAAAATGTGACTTAATTATATATATATATATATAGGTGATCATGATGATGTTTTCGGGCTTAGAGAACGGCCTTTTGATCCTTGAAAGAAGAATAAAAAACCATGCAACCAGTTTTAGGGCGGAGTATAACGTAAGGAATGTTTTAGTACTACTAGCTTGTGTGTATATATATATATATAAATATATATCGATCGATGAGAATGGGAGGGGACCATATCTAGATTTTGATGAATGTTTCATTGTAATTGCATGCATGGTAGGAGTATGAATAAATTGTATTTCTTGCTTTATGAATCTAGATCGAGCTAGCTAAGACTTCATGACTACTACTAGTACTACTGGTCCCCAGTCTAATTAGCTGTAGGCGCTTATTCTATCGCAAAAGTGGCCGAATCATCAGCTGGCACATGATTAATTAAGAACAACTTCAAAGGAGAATGACTTTTCTTATTGGATCATATATCCAGTCCTAGCTAATTATTCACTTAGATTTCTTGGAAAAATAAGTAAAATAGCCACGTCTAAAAGAGAAGTATTTATGGAATGGTATTTTAATTTCTACTTGATTTGGATCTAGAGAGAGGCCATCTGTTTAACTGCTCGCTCTCCGCACACCACGGTTCTTCTCTTCCCACCAAAATAAACCAGTCAGTTTTGTTTTTTGTTTTTTTCCTTATGCTACAACACAAAACAAGAACTTGTAAGGAGCTGCAGTCGACATCAGCAATGGATATGGACTCCCTCATCACCAAAACAGAAGCTTTGTCATGGCATTATCTCAATCTTCAACCTTCACCAGAGTCAGCAAAGGCAACATCAGACCAAGTCTTGGTAGGAAGGTTAGTAGCGGACAGACCCTTGAACAAGTTTGCCATTCACTCTAGTATATATCAAAGCAACTTGGAATTTTATACAGAATTTCCTTATCGGAAGACATGGACACAAACAAGTTCATATTCACTTTTCGGTCCCCTCAAGATAAACTTAGAGTTCTAAACCAAGCCCCGTGGAACTTTAAAGGACATCTGTTAATATTAAAGCCGTGGTCACCTAGTGCAACTCTCCAAGAAATTTGCTTAAACCATGCAATGTTCAATGTACAAGTGCACAGGTTACCCCTTGATCATATGAACCAAAAAAATGCAATCAACATTGGGAAGGCTTTAGGAAAACTGATCAAAGTGGAAGAAGACCCTATCTATAGGATAGCCTACAGAAAGTTCATAAGGATCAAAGTGGAAATAGATGTCACGAAACCACTACAACAAGGTTTCAAGATGCCAAGGCTTGGGAATCATGAAATATGGGTCTCCATTAAATATGAAAGAATGTATGATTTTTGCTATGCATGTTTAAGACTTGGACATTCTCAGATTTTCTGTAGCTACCAGCAATCTACCCCAGCAAAGCTTACTTTCGGTCCATGGCTTAGAGCAGAGTATAACAGCAACCAAGGTAACACTCATGCATTTCAACAAATGGATGGAGGACAACATGCAGAGGTAGATCATTTGTAAAAATCAACACAAACCTCCAACTATAGCAATGTACAATTTCAACAATAAAAGAGCATCATTTTCAGCAAAGAAAAGAGGGGAAGAGAATCAGATTACTCTAATGGGACAACATACACCAAACAGAAGAGAATATCATGAGTCATAAGATTGCAACAAATTGTAACAACCTCTGAGTTATCTATTTTTTGAATTCATTTCACAACAGTTGTACAGATTGTAACAAGCCCGTCAGTTTCTCTAGTTTAGATTCATTCAAAATAGTTGTTCCTTGGACTTAGGATCTCAAACAAATGTTTGTTATCCCGTATGTGTATTTAACTGCTGCAAATGTATATGAAAAAGGTGACTTGATTTCCACAATCTGATATGGTATCAGAGAAACCACAAGTAGTATAAGCCGATCCAATTTTTTTTTTCTCTCTTACCTTGCTCTTCGGCACTCATGGCTATCGAATCTGACCATGCAACCATTCTCAACACCAATGAGCCACACCAAACTCTTATCAGCATCAACGTTGCTGCTCAAGCTCCTCTCAAACTCACTTCTTCCAATTATCTCTCCTGGAAACTGCAGTTCCAAACACTCTTCATTGGCTATGACCTTCTTGGCTATATTGATGGCTCCAAACCATGTCCGCCAACCACCTTGACCCAATCCAATACAACCAAACCCAATCTCAGTTACATTCTATGGACCAGACAGGACCAGCTGATCCTCAACGTTGTCATTGGCTCCATCTCACCCACCATTATTCCCTTCATAGCTCAAGCCAAAACCTCTAGACAAGCCTGGACAATTCTAGCCAACACCTATGCTAAGCCCTCTCATGGCCGCATCAAACAAATCAAAAACCAACTCAAAAACACCACCAAAGGCACCCTTAGCATCACTGAATTTATGCAAACCATCAAAACTCGAGCAGATGATCTTGCTCTTCTTGGAACCTCAATTGATGAAGAGGAAATAACAGACAAAATCCTAGATGGTCTCGGTGATGATTACAAAGAATTAGTCCGCGCTATCCAAGCAAGAGATACCTCTATCACCTTTGAAGAACTTCATGAAAAACTCCTCAACTTTGAAGCCTCTCTTCAAACAATCCCACCCGAGCCACACCATTTTCCAGCTACTACAAATCCCACATACCGAACCAATAATAAACATTGGCGTCCTTCTCCACCACAAGGCACTACCACCTCCAACTGGCGCCCATCCTTCAACTCAACCAACCGCCCACCTGCTGCAACCAATACAGGACCCACTTCATCATAGGGCCCACGTCCACCTCCCAGACCATACCTTGGTCACTGCCAAATTTGCAGGATTCAGGGTCACACTACCAAAAGGTGTCCTTCATTTCGCCTCATACCAGTTCAAACTTCCCCCACATCCAGCTATTCTCAACAAGGAACACCATGGCAACCACAAGCTCATCTTGCCACCAACCCCACCACCACGCCATCCTGGCTTTTGGATAGCGGTGCATCACACCATGTTACATATGATCTGAGCAACCTCTCCCTGCATGCTCCATACATTGGAACTGATGATATCATGATCAGAGATGGCTCCAATCTTCCCATCACCCACACTGGTTTCACCTCTCTCAAAACTTCTCACAATACCTTTACATTAAATAATGTTCTCTGTGTTCCATCTATGAAAAAGAACCTCATCTCTATATCACAATTTTGTCATTCTAACAATGTTTCCATAGAATTCTTACCATCCACTTTTCTTGTGAAGGACCTTCAAACCAGGGCAACACTGCTGAAAGGACAAACTAAAGATGGTGTCTATGAGTGGCCAACCTCCTCCCCTTTAATTGCCTTATCCACAATAAAGACCACTTCCTTTGACTGGCACCATAGATTAGGACATCCTGCTTTTCCAATTCTCAAGCATATTGTATCTAGCAATCATTTAGGCTTATCTTCCTCTTTATCTCCTGATTTCTCATGTAATGCTTGTCTTTGCAATAAAAGCCATAAATTGTCTTTCTCCAATTCTACAATTGTCTCTACTAAACCTCTTGAAATCATATTTTCAGATGTCAGGACCTCTCCAATTTTCTCACATAATGGCTTTAAATATTATGTCCTCTTCATTGATCACTTCACTAAATATATCTGGTTTTACCCACTCAAACACAAACCTGATGTCAAAGAAGTCTTTAAAAGGTTCAAAGCCGTTGTAGAAAAACACTTCAATTTAACCATCAAAACCCTCTACTCTGACAATGGTGGTGAGTACATCTCCCTAGCTAACTTTCTTTCAACCAATGGTATCTCTCATCTCACCACTCCACCTCACACACCTGAACACAATGGTTATTCTGAAAGAAGGCACCTTCACATAGTCGAAACAAGCCTTGCTTTCCTCACTCATGCTTCTTTACCCCTTTCCTACTAGACATATGCCTTTGCCACAACAGTCTACCTCATCAATAGAATGCCCACTCCCACTCTAAATCTGTTCTCACCCTACCACAAGATATTTCTAACAGCACCAAATTACTCGAAATTAAGGGTCTTTGGCTGCTTATGCTACCCTTGGCTCAGACCTTACACATCACACAAACTTGAATCATGATCCAAGCCGTGTGTTTTCCTTGGGTACTCTCTCACTCAAAGTGCATACTACTGCCTTGACCCTTCAACATCCAAAATCTATGTCTCCAGACATGTCAAATTTGTTGAATCTCAGTTTCCCTACTCCTCATTAATTGGTCTGTCCTCTACTACTACTCCGAACACCATCGCCACTTGGATTCCTACACCAATTAAATTTATCTCCAACTCTTCCCAGCAGCCACTCACTATACCATTTGAAGTTATCATCCCTCAGCAACCTCTAAGTGCAGCTCCAACACACCCTCCAGTACATAATCCATCCACCAACACAACCCAAACCACCCATCCCACCTCAACTTCCTTGACATCCTCAACCAATATAACCCTACCACTACATATTTCAACGTCATCTCCTCCTAACCAACCCGAAACTAATCCCTTTCTAACTCACTCAATGACCACCCGAGCCAAGAACCACATTCATAAACCAATAACCAAAATGAACCTTCACACCCAACTCTCTAAATCCAACGACCTTGAACCAACAACAGTGACTAAAGCCCTTCTAGATCCAAAGTGGCGTGAAGCCATGTTTGATGAGTGTAATGCTTTAGTTAGAAATGGAACATGGGAACTTGTTCCACCTGATTCTACACAAAATATAGTTAGGTGTAAATGGATTTTCCGAATTAAACGTAACTCTAATGGCTCTATTGACAGGTTCAAAGCACGTTTGGTCGCAAAAGGATTTCATCAAAGACTAGGAGTCGATTACCTGGACACTTTCAGTCTTGTTGTAAAACCAACCACATTTCGTGTTGTCCTCAGCCTTGCTGTATCTCGGGGTTGGTCCCTACGCCAACTTGATGTCAACAACGCCTTTCTCCAAGGTCACCTCTCCGAAAATGTCTACATGCAACAACCACCAGGTTTTGTTGATCAAGATCATCCATCCTATGTTTGCAAACTTCGAAAGGCAATCTACGACCTCAGACAAGCACCTAAAGCATGTTATCATGAACTTCACACTTTCCTTCTTCACTCTGACTTCAAGAATTCTCATGCAGATACCTCACTATTTGTTCTCTCCACTATTGGACATATTATGTATCTACTTGTCTATGTGGATGACTTAATAATCACTGGTGACAACACTAAGATGATTGACTCCTTTGTTGATGTTCTTGCTCATCGGTTTTCAATTAAAGATCTTGAGCAACTATCTTATTTATTGTGTGTGGAGGTAGTCCCAAATCAGTAAGGTATTTTATTATCTTAAAGGCGTTATATTCTGGATATTTTGGCTCGAACTCATATGACTGATGCGAAACCAGTGCTCACTCCCATTCCAACTAGCCCACCTTTGGTGTTAAAATCGGGCTCTCCTCTATCTGATCCTACAGAGTACAAAACAGTTGTTGGCAGCCTTCAATACCTCTTTATTACAAGACCAGACCTTGCGTTTGCAGTTAACAAGCTCTCGCAGTACATGCACACCCCAACAACCGACCATTGGAGCTTTGTTAAACGTTTATTACGCTATCTATGTGGAACCATTAATGAAGGCATCCAAATACATCGCCAGTCACTATTAAATCTACATGCCTTTTTCATATCATCTTCATCATGACTCAACACTCAACTTACACCCCTATTCAGGCGTAGATTGGGCAGGTGACAAGGATGATTTTTCATCCACCAGTGCTTATGTCATCTATCTTGGTCACAATCCAGTCTCCTGGAGTTCTAAGAAGCAGAAAACTATTGCAAGATCTTCCGCTGAAGCTGAATACAGGTCTGTAGCTAATGCAACTGCTGAGCTCAACTGGCTTTGTTATCTCCTAACTGACCTTGGTATTCAACTACCTGGTTGTCCCGTTCTATATTGTGACAATGTTGGTGCAACCCAACTCTGCTCCAAT
This sequence comes from Juglans regia, assembly GCF_001411555.2. Classification (NCBI taxonomy): domain Eukaryota; kingdom Viridiplantae; phylum Streptophyta; class Magnoliopsida; order Fagales; family Juglandaceae; genus Juglans; species Juglans regia. Next base: position 44,762,771 of record NC_049901.1, on the reverse strand, counting down.
CTTGTATTTCACTCCAAAATGAAATATGTTGCCATCGATTTTCACTTCATCAGGGATCAAGTACAAAATGGTGTCCTTCGGGTTGCTCATGTTTCTTCAGCAGATCAACTTGCCGATGCACTCACCAAGCCTCTTCACCGTGCCTGCTTTCTTGATCTCAAATCCAAGATTGGACTTCTATCTCGAGCTCCTTCTTGAGGGGGCATATCATGAGTCATAGGATTGCAACGGACTATAACAGCCTCTGAGTTATCTATTTTTTGAATTCATTTCAAAACAGTTGTACAGATTGTAACAAGCTCGTCAGTTTCTCTAATTTAGATTTATTCAAAATAGTTGTTCCTTGGACTTAGGATCTCAAAAAAATGTTTGTTATCCCGTATATGTATTTAACTGCTGCAAATGTATATGAAAAAGGTGACTTGATTTCCACAATCTGATAGAGAATTCAATCCATTTTCAGTGGAAAAACCGGAACTCCTAGAATTCTTCCCACCCTTCTCAATTTCCTAGCAACAAGATGTAAACCCCAAGCGTGCGACGCCCTCCAGCTCCAAGACACTGTACAACTATAGTGAACAAAACTCATTCAATTCTCCACCTGTAAGAGTCAATATATTCACTGTTAAGCCAACAACCATATCGAATCACTTAACCTCAATCAATAGCCAAATCTCCCTCATAACTTCCAATCCGATCTTGAAGGCTACCGAATGAATTATGGAAGCAGAAAAAACTTTTATCAGATTTCACATCAATGGTTGTTTTGGTGTCAGCCAGGAAACATGTCCAAGTTGGAAGTCTCAGTGGAAACAAATTTACTCTGCCATGCAATTGCAAGGCTATAAAACACAGCAAATCAAACATGGGATTGGGTCTTCTTGGGCCCATCTAGGTGAGCCCACTACTCAACTTTCATCTTCAATTATTAAAAAGCCTTATCTTGCAAACATCTCTCGGCTGGCCCAAGAAAACATCATGTCCCAGCCCCAAGCATATTGCAATGGCCCAGAGTAGTACTATGCATGTCCCGAGCCCACCACCTTCAATCTTGACAGAGTCAGCAAAGCATATATCGACCACAGAAGAAAAATATCCCATAGCCACTTAGACGAAATTAATTCATGAGAATACAAAAGTTTACAATGTAATTCCAGATTCCCAGCCAGCAGATTCACCTTCGACAGAATGCGTGTCAATTGATAAGGCCTCAAATGTACATATTTCTCAGACTCTACAATTGTACCATGATATTCTTCCAGTTAAGAGACATTAGAGTGCAGAGTTACCACAATATCAAAAGAGGAAATCACAACGTCTTAGTAAAATAGAAAAGATGGAAACTAAAGTGTGCAAAACCAAAGCTTCACAAACAGAGGAATTAGCATTGACCCTTACACTTTTGGAAATGCAATCAGGCTCAGTGGGAAAAGAAAAAAAAATTCAAGGGAAAAGCCAAGATGACACCCTATAGTCGACCATCACAGCAATCTCCAGAAAAGTCCAAACAAGCAAGTGAGACAAGTTTCAAAATGCCTCCTTCTGCTAAATGAAGACACTAGTATAGAATTGCAGGGATCTAGCCCGACCCAAGGCAATTAAAAACCTAAGGACTAATATTAGGACTTATAACCATGATGTAGTTTTTTTGTCAGAAACCTTGGTGACGGACAACCGTACCTTATCTATTGTAATTAGCGTAGGTTTTCATCATTTTGTTCATTATCCTGCTGATTGTAAAAAAAGGGGGACTTTTACTTTTGTGGCGTTTGAGTGTAGAAATAGAACCTATCCATATTAATATTAATGCAATATCAGTTTTAGTCTACTTGGATCCTCCACATCATCCTTGGTTAATTACCTATGTATATGCACCGGCTTAATGGAACAACAAAGTAAACTTCTGGAGTCACCTGGACTCAGTACATCAAGCTTTCTAGGGGCCTTGGGTATGTATGAGAGATTTTAACGACCTCATTGGTCAAACTGAAAAGCAAGGCGGACGACCCATCTCTTACAATCCAAATAAGGGCCTCAAAGCACTTATGAATAGAAATGGTCTCATCGATATTGGTTACATGGGTCCAAAATTCACATGGACTAATAACAGACATGGAAAAGCCTTTATAAGAGAAAGATCAGATCGAGTAATAGCAAACCAAGAATGGAGACTACTATTCTCAGATGCCACACTTCAACACTTAGCATCACCAGCATCAGACCATCATCCTCTCTTGTTGCAAACTACAGCAATGCATCGTTATCCACCATCTTTCAAGTTCGAAGAATTCTAGACTCGAGAACCTTTAAGCCATCAAATAATAGAAGAAGCATGGAGCAAGCACTATCAAGGCAACCCGACTTTCATACTCTACAAGAAAATCAGATCAACCAAAGATGCACTCAAAGTTTGGAATAAAAATCATTTTGAGCGAATCTAGAACAACATCCAACAAATTGAAAGGAAACTTCTAGAAGTACAAAGCAACTAGATGACTCCATATAACCAAGAAAAAGAAAGATTTTTGCAACATAGACTCCACAAGCAAAGAGAAAATGAAGAAATTCTATGGTGTCAAAAATCTCGGATCACTTGGCTCACCTCTACGGACCTCAACACAAAATTCTATCATCTGACAACAACAATACGAAGAAGAAAGACTATTCGTGACCATGGCGTTTTGTTTTGGCAACCACTATAGATACAAATTATACATTAAATTAATATTGCAAGTTATAATATTTGCTTTTTGATCATATAACCACCCATATATAATTTGGTCATGTGCTGTCGCAATTAATCCAAGTGAGTAATTCCTTGATCGGTCCATGCACGGGCACCTCAATATGCACAGCCACCGTTTTTTCTTCAAGACTTAATATACATGCAAGCAACAACTTATAGAGATAGTTTTACTAAACGAAAGTCATTTCCAACAACTGATCGGCGAGTACCCATGCATGCAACTAACATGAGTACTTATGATGATCATGATCAGAACATAATTAAGTAGTACCGTTTAATGATAAATGACAAGGAACGTTAGCATGATGAACTCAAATCACGAAGAACACAATTTAATCTTTGTGATCCAACAATTGTCATGATCAATATATAATTGATATTCATGATGCATGCATGCATGGTATATATATATTATAGTTGTTGTCGGAGATGAACCCATGTATGATATTGAAGCCTACCCACCAAGTAGATTCTCAGCTTCTAACCAGCTCGCATCGCCACCACTGTGGTGTTTATACATATATATATATATATATATATATATATAAGTAAATGCCATCCTATAAGCATCAGTACTTGTCAATTCTCTCTCTCTCTCTCTCTCTCTCTCTCTCTCTAGATCTCTCTCTCCGTCTTTTACAATTCTTTTATATAGTGTTGTTTTTCACTTTTTTCTTTTGCGTGGATTCTTTAAGAACAAAATCACTCTCATTAGATTCCTCACAAACTATATTTCAAAGGCAAATGACCCAAAGATGGATGAAATTGTATGCTTGGGGTTTGCTTGCAAGCATCTGCTCTACTTTGAGCAATAGCTAGCTTTGTATCATTGGATGAACAAAAAAGAGATACGCACTTATCTCTCTCTATATACATATATATACACTTTGCCGTCGAGGTACCATATTTTCCTCTTTCGCTCGATTGCTTTGAAATCTCCAATATTACACCCACTAATTCTTGCCTTGGTGGTAGTCACGGCATCTATCATAGCTAGTATATATATATTTGGCACATGATATTCTCTTTCAAAAATGAGAAATATGTCACATGGGGTGACAACTAACTTTAATTTTTTTAGTAGCTTTTAAGGCCCATATATATAAATATATATATTATAGAAAGTGTCTTGTTACCTGTTCTCACTGCAGAAATTTCTGATAGCGAAGCTCTTTGTAGTTTGTATAGATAGCATTTTTTTTTTTTAGTCCCCTAAGCAATCAGTTTTATAGATAAACTAACAGTTACATTATACAAAATTCAATGGAGTGGGAGTTCCCAACACTCATCTCAAAGCAAACAAACACAACATTAGTAAAAATAAGAATAAAAAAGAGGGATGATCTGGAGCCAAAATTTAGCTCCCACCAATTTTTCACTAAGGAAAAGCTGCTTGAAGCGGTTTTTAAATAGTCTGATAAATAGACTATTAAACTACGACTAAAAGTCGTAGTGAGACGGTGCGTGCTGCAGCTTGTTTGTCTGGACTGACTGTAGGAGTCTTTCACGACCACTTTATCTTGATTATCGATTAGGAAAAGCAGGAACATAGGGACGTAACAACCGGATGACTCATCGATACACCATCATAGGATCAACACTAACTGTGGTGACGCGTGTGGATTACATGCTACTCTAGGAAAAAAGGCGGTGGTCGGATCTGAGAGATCCTAAGCCACTGATCTGAGTGGTGTCGTGCGTGGCGCCGACAGATGCTCACTGACGTGGCGGCATGTGAGGCTCACGCACAGGGCTCACACTCCGCTCTTTTAAGCAGTTTTCTTCAACTGTTCAATAGATCGGCAGGTGGAAAGTCTGCTAGTGTGACGCATGGTGGTCGTGGGAGGCCGATAGGCAGTAGATCAGTGCTTCTTGGTGCTATGGATGGAAAGCACTAAAATAAATGAAAAAAAAAATACTATAGATAACTCCGGCATTAGCCGGACAAGAGAAAGGAGAGAGGAGCCGAAACTTCAACCTCCTTTCGGCAGAGCTGGGTAGAGAAGGATGCCAACCGTGAGAAAAAGGCTCTAGAGACCCAGATGGTGTTTGTATGGCTTGTAAAGCAGCTGATTGCTACTTTATTTATTTATGTTTTTAACAAAAAGGGATTTTGCATCATAAAGGAAACCCTCAAGCCTTCTACTACCAGAGTAAAAGTCGATTCTTTTTTAGCATTTTTATTATTAATTTTGATTTGAGTTATTTTTAAATCTTTTATTTCAAATTAATTATTGATATTTTTTTTATTTTTTATAAAAGATTAAACATATCTCAACATATTATATATATTCAAACATATATTTTAATCTACTTTATACGTACGTTCAATTACGTCTCAACGAAATATATAAAATATTACTATTTATAAATTAATTTAAATTATCTAAAATTTCCTCAACAACCACGGTTACACAACACCTAATGTTTATATATAATTCTATTTTGTCTGCCCAGAGAAAAAAATTATTTCTTTGTTTCCCCCCAAAAAAGAATCCAATTCTCAACAGGGCTAAAGCAGTAACTTGGTGTAGTGATCACTGATTTCGTGAAGTGGCAGGCTCGTATTCGTGCCCATGATTGAGGGCATCCGCCAAACGAAGAGGAACCAGGTAATAGTGATGGCAACTTTGGTAAGGTAGCATTCCTATTTAGAAACCGAGGTCCACCCCAAGGAGAATCTTCCGAACTCGTCGGAGAATAAAACAACTGTTCACAAAATTCTGTTTCTGTTGGAGGGAGATATAGAAAATTCAAGGAGACAAAAGTGATCATTTTTTGTTCCTTTCTGAGGACAAAAGAGGGTGTTTAAACAGAGTCAAGAGTTGGGAGCGAACAGAAGACAAATTGCAGTTTCCATAAAAACACTCCCTTCAGTCAATCCTCGCTTTGCTTCCTTGTGTTTGTGAAATTCTTTTGCAGATATGGGCATGTCACCAAACCCAGTGTTTTAAACACTTTTCTATTGCTTTGTTGTTTATGGGTTTGTTGTGTTCCCACATTCTGTCAATTGGGTTCCTTTTTTATCTTTCTTTGTGGGAGGGGCGGGGATGGTTCTGGACTTTTTTGTCTCTCACAATCTATACTTGGGCATGGCTTTTTTCTTCCTCTGGAAGATGAATTTTTGTTCGTGGGAATGTTCTGTTCATTTTACCAGTTTATGGGCATCGCTTTATTTGCTACTTGATTTCCTTATCTTGTCTTCTTCTTTGGATGGGAATGGCAATTTTTTTTCTCCTCGAACTAATTTTTGTTTATATGGTTATTATTTTATGAAAGTATTGATTTTTACGGCTTGCATGATTTCTTATTACTGTTATGATTATGATTTTGATTGTTCTTTGATAAGCAGTATTTTTTAATTCCTAACGTTTATGAATTTGACAATGATTATAAATATTATGTCTGGGATTATTTTGTTTTTAGTAATGGGAAACCCTGGCGGAAGAAAAGGTCGAGCAGACCCTTCTGCAGCTAGGAAGTTTGAAGAAAACTGTGAACAATCTGTGGAGCTTGCACAGGATCGAGCACCACTTAATAATCATGCTGATGTGCCCATGGTTCACTCTCCTTCCCATGACCCCAGGTTACCTTTCATGTTTAATCCAGAGGTCGGATTTTCTGTCTAAATCTATTTCTTTTTGGGTGCATATCTAAATCTAGTAGAATTTATGGACAAGGGGTTCTTTGAATAGGGATTATATTCATTTGTTTGTTTATATCAAGAGAAGCTGTTTGCTAGTGGCAATGTAAAAATATAAACTCTTGCATCTGTAAATTAAGGTGAATTCTGAGATTCTGAAACCTTTTTGTTAGAGCTCTTTGCTAGTCTAGTGAAGTTGATTTTGTTTTCTCCGGGCCTATGTCTCCCTTGATACGCTTGAATGTTCAATGAAGTTAATGACAAAAGAGTCTGGTTTATAATACAGTCACAAAACAATCAGGAGAATTTTTTTTTCTTTCCTTTCCAGACTAATTTAATTAGGGAGTCAGCGCCCCAGATAAACTATGCCAAAAGGGGGATACCTAGGAAGTTTGTGTCATATCCATAAATGTCAAAATGCATGCTCACAGGACAATTCAAATTTTCAATGCTATTTTGGTGTGCATATACGCAGAGACACTTGAGGGATTTTGGGAATTCCTGATGGAAAAATATTTGCATCAGCCCCACACCAGCACACACTCAACCTATTGAGTGTAAAAAAAAAAAAAAAAGTGATGTGAAGTGTGTGCTGGTGTGGGGCTGATGCATAGCATTTCCCATTCCTGATATAGTTATACATGCTGAAGATTCATTCTTGTAGATATCTTCTATTCATGCTTATAGCATTATCCGTATAGACAGACTTACACTCGGGATACTAATAGAGTTCCAAGATATGGTCAAGCTAGTAAGCATGAATGCCCACATAATACCCTTCAATTTCATGTAACACTAGTTGCAGACCCACAAAATGCGTGAGAGTTTTAACTTAATTGTCATGCATCAATTGTCCAAAATTCTGTCTCAAAGAGTTTAAAATGCAAGAACATTTTTTTAATAGAAGTGTTAAGCGATGGGGAAGCATTAAAAATAAACTGTTGAGAATATAAAAAGCTTAAAATAGAAGAGTATGTGATGTGGAAGTCAAAGGGGTAAGTAATGCAGAATCAATAACTATAATAAAATGAACATTTTTTTTTATTTATTGAATTAGTAATCATATGATGGTGGGAAATCTTTCATCTTCAGAAAATTATTAAAATCTAAATGTTTAAATTTGTTGAGTAAATTGGACAACGTGGCTCCATAGGAGCAAAGCTTCTGATTTAGAACTTACATATTTTACTGATATGGCTTTGACACAATTAAACTTGCATGGACAAATTTATATGCAAAAGTTAAATGGACAGATATACACATAGAGGGGGTGAATTAGTGTTTTATACCTATACATGCCAATTTAAAGACTCAACAGGTCAATATTTTCAAGCAACCACAAATAAAAAATATCAAAATAAATAAAGTAGAAAATAAAAAACATTAGAGATTTGTTGACGAATGGAAAAATTTTGAAAAAATTCTTTAAAAGAAAAACCACTCGTGCTCAGTTATCGCTTATAAGTTCATTATAGAATTAATTGATTACCATATGTTTTAGACACCCTAAAACATTTATCATCTCTAAACATCACTTGTAATGCTCACAAATAACCCACCTGATCTCCACATTATAGAACTTCTAACACTTCAGTTTCTTCTATAGCTTCTTCCACAAACAAACTTATCCACAACCTAGATGTCCAGGAACTCTGATGAACTCATCAGCAATAATCCAAGAATAGAATTCTCCAGAGATCCTCAGAATGGTGGTCTATATAAGGAGATTAAATTATTTGGTTTCAAGGTGTTCATTGTCACGTAGGACTTTCTCTCACAAGAACAAAAATTAGTATCTTTGAAAATATCCTCTTCACACTCAAAAAACCATGTAACCATGTATAGGAAATTTTTTATAGAAACCTTTTTAAAGGAGAAAATATGGTACATTCAATTGATTTTGGGCCTGCCCTGCATCTAGTGAACTCAAAATCACAATTTTTGCTTGACTGGGGGTCCGACAAGAGGTCTAGCAAACTTGCTGGAATTTTAGCTTGACCAAACTGTCTCACAAGAAGTCTAGCGAAAAATTTGGCCGGCCAAATGTCCAGCAGGAGGTCTAGCGGATTTCAGCTTTGCCAAATTTGCACTTTTCTGAACTGGTTTCAAACTAGCCCTAATTTTATGTTTTCTCGTTGAATATGTCAACACAGCATTTTAAGTTAAGAAATATGGATTGATCAGCCTCATCTTATATTCTACTTTCCAGGTGCTTGTGACTCCCTGGTTAGGACCTGGACAGGTTATGCCATCCCAAGTTCACTCTTTACCGCAAAGCATAACAGATAATAACGATGATTTCAATGGGAGGTGGATTTCCGTTGAGATCGCATGGAAATATGCTGGCAATTTAGTAGCTGTTGTGGGCTCATGGGACAACTGGCAGACTATGTATCATAACTTTCTTTTGCCGAGCTCCAACTTTATTAATTTTTATTTTTTAACTCAACAGTTTGATAGGCTGAAGTTTCTTCTGTTTCAATCAGGGAGCCCTTGCTGCATGGAGGCAAAAACTTAACTGTCACAAAAGTTCTTCCAGTAGGAACCCATTACTGCTGCTTCATTGTTGATGGAGTGTTGGCATGTGCTCCAGACTTGCAATGGGTTGGTGATGTTTATGGAAATCGCTATAACATTATAAGCTTACAGGTAACTTTATGGTTTCTGTTTTAGTTTTTACCCCTTTAAAAATGAGAAACGATATTTGCAGTCATAGAGTGCACAAATGCTACGCACGTTTTAAAAAAAAAAAATGAGTAAATGGGACCCACATGAAAAAATTAATTTTTTAAAAGTAGACCTCACTCTTTTTCTAAAGGAGTGTGCGGCGTTTGCACAACCCATGACTTGATCTAGCATTACTCTTTAAAACTTGTAGCAATTTTTCTCATCTTTTGTTATATTACTTGTGATAGCGTACTTCATTTTCAACACTAGTTTATCACCTTGTTTGCTATTTAATTTAATCCTTTAATTCTCTTCAAATGTCTTCACGGCCCCTGGGTGGGGGGGTGGGGAACTAAGTATCTGCAACTCGTATTGCATTTTAGTGGTGAATAACATTGTTAAGGATTCAGTATGTTGTCCATTGTTGGTAGCATCTATTCTGGTCCGATGGTCCTGCTGGCAAAAAAGGCTTCATGCCATCAAATTATCAATAATGCTACATTGTCTCAAAGAATTGATGCTTACTACACGATTCCCTTATGACAAGTTATTGTCAGGAACTTGGATTATTTCTTATCTTCATTTTGACTTCCCTTGAAGCTCCTTTGGTTGTTGAAGAGGTAAAGAGCAAATGAAATAGACGCTATTGCTCCAAAGTGAGCAAAAGGGGCAAAAAGGCCTGCATCTGGATAATTTCCATTCTAATCCTGCCATCCTTTTAGCCCGGTTGATCATAATTAAAAATATGTCATTGATGTCATTTAAATTGTATTTGGATATAGTTCAACATCATTTTGACTTGCATGTTTCTCCTATTGGTGAGTATGCATAGGAAATTCTAAGTTTCTCCAAGTTGTTCAAGTTTTGAGTGCCTTTCTGGAGTTGGATTCTGAGCTTGTTACAATAGCATTCAAAGTCACATATTATCTAATTCGGTTTCACTCTGTTGTATAAATATTGTACAGGAGGACGTCCTAAAATCGACTGCAAATGGTCCTGCAAATCTTTCAGAGTTTGAACATCCTCCTTCCCCTCCATCAAGCTATGACAATAGATTTTTCACTAGTGAAGATTTTTTGCATAAAACAAAAGGCAAGGTTTGTGAGGTTCTACCCCCAGAACTACCACCACAACTAGAAGATGCAGTTTTGGATAGGTCATTATTGGATAAGCCATCTTCGTTGACCAATCACTGTCTACCAAGGCCTGAATTTGCACAGTTGAATCATCTATACACTCGCAAGAATGATCAGTATGTAGAATTCAGCTCAACACAGAGGATGGGCAATAAATATGTCACAGCCATACTGTACAAGCCCTTGCCTAAAACAAAATGAGTGCAACCTATTGTTTACATTAGGACTTATGGAGGTAAATTTATTTAACATCAATGACTTTGTATAGGAGATTGCTATTCTTTAGGGCTGAACAAAAACCAATGCAATCGGCCGCCACTGATGGGAACCGATTGGCCGTGTCAGGAATCGACCGAAATCAGTGGAGAATCGGCCGGCGTGTGGTGGAAAATTTAAGGAATCGACATTCAGCGGTTCGGTCTCGGTTTGAAGTTGGATCGGACCGCTGAACAAACCAATAAAATAAAACTATATATTTTTTTAATATACACTAATCAAAATGACAGCATCATTTTGCACCTATAAGTATACAAAACATAATAGAAACGACATCATTTGGTACTAAACCAAACGGGATTATTTTATTTAACACATATGGAAAAAAAAAATATGTATGAAACGACGCTGTTCCACTTAAATTGAACGGCGTCATCTCGAGATGGAGTTGTTTTCTTCCCTAGTCACTTCTCTTCTGCATTTTACACCTCTTCAACTCTCTGTCTCCTCTACAACTCTCTCTCTCTCTCTCTCTCTCTCTCTATTCTCTCAAAAGAATCTCGCCGTTAGGGGAACCGAACTCCGACCAAGAATTGCCAAAGAACCGCTTCGATCGGTTTCCTCCTTCCCATCGACTGGTTACGGTTGATTGCTCCACCCAATTTTTTCTCATCAGTCAGTGTCAATTTTGCCCAAAAATTGTGCCGAAGGAGTTGGTATTCACCCCTACTATTCTTATCAATTTAGTTTCGTAGATTTGGTAGGTTGGTGCAGCAGTTAGTCTAGGTTGGAAGTAAGAACTTGATTTTACGAGTGACCTGAAAAATAAATCGTATATTACACGTGCTGATGCTGCTGTATTTGATGACAAGTCGTCAAAAGTATGGTTTAGTTTAATGAGATGCTTATGATTTAATTAATCTCAACAAAAGAAAAGGGTTATGTAATATATATAATTATAACTTCCGTACAATAAATAATGACAGGGAGCTCTCTCATAGATCCCTGCCATTTCAGCTGCTCTTCGTGCCCTCTAATGCAAAAAAATAACTCGATTGAATATGAATGGTTGAATTAATCAATGGGCTTGCGCTCATAAAGAAACTGATCGAAACAACCAAATGCATCAAACAGAAGCCAAGCAAAGAAATCTCTTTGTCCTTGATGGCATTCCTTGACGGTACAAGCTATAACTTGACATGGTATGTACATTACCAGACAACAATAGATAATAGTTAAAACTCGTATGTTTCAGCAAAGAAACTCATGAACATTCAAGCGATTGTCGAAGAATATACGCTCTAAGAATGGTTGATTACTCATGAGTGGATAAGGATTGGGCATTCATGTCATGTTGCTGCTGTTACATTACAGAACTGCTAATCAAATCATCGAACAGGTACCTTAACCCAACCATTTGCAAAAGCAATGGCTAAGATTACAAAAGGTGTGGACATTCCAAATATGATAATGTAAGGAAGGGGGGTTTTCATGGGATTCTCCCCTTCCCTTTCTCCTGCTGTTTGCCAATACCTGCATTTAGGAAACCCCTTTAATTGGTTATTGCCAAGCTGAACCATTAGTTCAAGGTTGCCTTTGACTATTTTGTTGAAGATTTCAATGGTGTGAAGGGTATTGAAGAAAAGATTACAGTGAGTGGAAGACTTACTGTTCTGGTTCTTGATCTCTAGTGATGAATTTCTTTTTTCCTCCCTTCTTGATTTCTTCTTCCCCACCACCTAACAGAATCAAGATTTTAACCACTCAAGTTATCAATTCTTATCCTAAATTTTCTCGAAACTTTGAACAAAAGCCAAACAAAGACAATTCAGAAATACTTTTAGTTGCGGTGAACAAAAAACATAAGAGTAATCTCTTACCCAAATTTGCATGGATTTTGAAACGATGAACCCTTGTCTTAGGTAAAATGTTGGTGCAAGAGAAAGGAGATGGTAAAGATGGCTTAAATGGGAGCGGAAATCTGGTGCTGAGGGAAGAAGAAAGTGCCATATTTTTTTCCCAGAAACTGTCTGCTCTGTTTGCTCATGCCTTGGCCATCACATATATCAGTTTTGAATAGGGTCCTATGGATATTGTGGGATTGATATTTTTTAACTGTGGATATAAACATTGTGTGACCAACATATGACCAGCATACCCAAAGTACCGAATCATCTATTTTCTAGATATGCGGTGTAGAATCATGATCTTGAAGTCGTTGTCCATTTATGATTTTTTTTTTTTTTCTACATGGATGGTGTGGTGTAATAAAAGCCTTCAAATAGAATTATTCTAAATCTTTTTCATTCTATTATTTAAAAAGCTTATGGGGGCATTTTACTGTTATAAATTAACCTCTTTTTATGAGAGTGGGCAATTAATTCTTCAAAACCATACTAAAAAATGATAATGTCAATCCCATTTTAAATGTATAATATATGTCCAATTTTATATTTTCTTGTGGATCCTATTTTTTATAAAAAGAATTTGCACCAAGTTTACACACCCTAATTTTGCACAACTTATTTTTCTACATTTAATGTTATAAGCACCCTAACAAATTAACAATGTGTGGCATCTTACATTAATTTTCTTTTAATAACAATTACATATGGCATCCATCCTTAAAAGAATTAAATTTAACTTAATATTTATCATTTTTTAATTATCATTTCTTATTTTCCCTAGGCATTTTTTAGTGACTGTCAATTATTATTTTCTTTCAGTACCTTATACCGCCTATTTTGTAGAAATTGGTGACAAAGTGATCATAACATTTCATATTCATTGGAGAGCCACGTCGAGCACTAACTTTCAATCCATTGAAACCACAACAATTGTAAGAGTGCATGGCGGAATACCTCAAGCACACCTTTTCGAATTGCTCCATGATATCCAGCCTAGCCAAAAAATCCAGCAAGCCTCAAGTGTCTCTTCTTAATGGTAAAATATACTACGTAGAATAAACTATAGTAACACTCAAAAAATCACACGGCCTAAAGGCTTACTCAAGAGAGAATAAAAACAGAGAGAGAGATTATGTGATTGTCAAGAATGGTGTGGGAACCAGCTGAGTAAGGGCTATATATAGCTCTCTGTATGCACCACTCACGACTGGCCTTAAAGGCCAACCTTTAATCCTCATGAAAGTGCTTTCAATTTGAAGCATAATGTATCCGTTACATGCCATTATAGCATAGGAGAGGAGAGGTCTGCCCACATAGGCGCCCCTCTATCTCACATCTCTCACTCGCACACAATGGGAATGACCCCAAGTCTGCATCTCTCAATCGTTCTCAACCTTATTGATACAAGCATATAGGTTGTGTGAACACTAAGCACACCTGCAAAAGGAATGTGGGAGTACTACACCAAATTTCTCATAGAGACGAAAAGCATAGCAACATTCCGAAAGTTTCTTGTCATGCCCTAGACTCATTTGATCCCATCAAATCAAGCATTTTTTAACCCTCTTGAGTCTCAAAAGATACAAAACAACTTGACTACCTCCAAATCATTTCAATGTGTTCACAACCTTAGTCGCTACCAATGTGTAGCACTATATTTTGATGTTAGCAAACATCATCGAAGATACGATGTCAAATAGTCTTCCCTTCGCCCTCATGTCATTCAACTTTGGTTGAATCACTTTCTCAACAATGTCTCTTTAGACCATATCAATCATGGCCAAAGACAGCATGCCAAAGTAGCAGACATCACAACCTCCATCTTATGATATAGGTAAATGTAAATAAAGTGTACTCACTAAAATATGAGACTCACACAGTGAGAGCAAAAGTGAATCATTTACTCACTTTCTTAGTTGGTCGAATAAACACATGTAGTATGAAATACATGTTACGGTATATTTCTCTTTCTCAAAGACCGTATGTATATCAACACAGTATAAATCTTAGTCTAGTCGCTCCTTAAGTGTCTAACCCGAGCCCCTCCATTTACTCACCTCCAAGACGCCAAAAAGGATCTTTCATCTAGCTAACCACAGGCTACATGGATTGTAGGATATCCATGCATGGTCCTCTCAATACAATGGACCTCATCTTAGCTCCCACTGAGGCAACATAATTTTGTGTCAACTAACTTATCCCCTTGAGCAAGTACTTAGGGATACAATATATCATCTCTATTCACTACTCAAACATTAGAGGTGATTGCTCGTGTGAGTGAGCAAATCTAAGTCTGTTGACATACATTGTGTGTGTATCCGAAAAATAATATGATAAAGACAAGAACCGAATAAAATCATATTGCATTAATATCCCAAAGAAAAGTTTACATCTTAATGTCAACTGAAACATAAATTACGTTCAAAATCTACACAGTCCTAAATTCCTAACATGAGCCACAAAAGCATCTCTTGCTATAGACTTTTTCAGAGAATCAACAACCATGCGACTCGTAAAAAGGTATTTCATGATCACTTCCATTTGCTCCACCATGTCTCTGATGTAATGATATTTGATCTCTATATGTTTGGTTCTTCCATAATACTTTGAGTCCTTAACATATGCGAGATCTGTCATGTTGTAGCAAAATATCGTCATTAGATCTAAAGTATCCGCGTCGATGTCTAGATACTTGAGGAACCTCTGTAACCAAACCTCTTCTTAAACTGCTGTTGAACAAGCTATGTACTCTGGCTCCATGGTGGATAAAGTTATACAAGGTTGTTTCTTGCTACTCTATGTAATGGCGCCATTGTTGAGCAGAAAAACATACCAGGTGGTTGATTTGCGCTCATCTAGGTTATTACCTCAATCAACATCATTATAACCTCTCAACTGCAAATTAAAACCATTATATCACAACACATAGTCTATAATTCCTTTGAGATATCTCAGAATCCTCTTAACTGCTTTCCAGTGAGTTAGTCTGGGATTAGATTGGAATCTACTCATCAAGCTAACTGCATAGCATATGTCTGGCCAAGTACACATCATTGCGTACATCATGCTGCCCACAACATTAGCATAAGGGACACGCGTCATCTTTTCCATTTCACTTCGAGTCTTAGGACACATATGTTAGACAAGTTATTACCTCTTGCAATAGGGGTATCAATGTGTTTACATTCACACATTTGGAAGTGCTCAAAAACTTTCTTTATGTAAGTCTGTTGGAACAAACACAAAAGTCTCTTTGATTGATCTCTATAGATTTTAACTCCTAGAATGTATTCTGTCTCACCCATATCCTTAATCTCAAAATTGAAGGATAACCACTCTTTTTTGGCTACTATCAACCATTTGTCATTTTCAATCAGTAGTATGTCATCAACATACAATGACAACATAATGAATCTCTTCTTGGACCATTTGACATAGATACAATGGTCCTCCGCGATCATCGTAAACCCATTCGAGAGAATGGTTTGATAGAATATGATATGAGATATCATTGTCTAAATGATTTCTTCAGGCCATATACAGATCATTTGAGCTTGCACATTTTGGCTCTGACCTTTGACCGCAAAGCCTATAGGTTGATCCATATAGAATTTCTCATATAGTTCTCTATTGAGAAATGTTGTCTTAACGTCCATCTGATAGAGTTCCAAATCCATGTACACTATTATGGCTAGAATCAGACGAATTAAGGCAAAACTCACCACTGGTGAGAAGGTTTCCTCATTGTCATATACCTTCTTGTTGAATATATCATTTTGCCACTAAGCGAGCTTTATACATTTCTATCGATCCATCCAATTTGTGCTTGACTTTTAGAACCTATTTGTTCCCAATGGCCTTGTACCTTGACGGTAGATCTACCATATCCTAGACCTGGTTGGTCCTCATAGACTTTATTTTATCATTTAGTACTTTCATCCACTCATATTTAGTGGAAGACGAGAAAGACTCATGAATTGACCTAGGCTCATCATATCTTGCGGAGCTATCATGAAAACTTATTCTATCTCAAAACGAAGACGGTGAACATGTTTACGTGTACTTTACGTGGCTGAAGTTGTTGTGATTGATTAACAAAGGTGTGCTCCTACTCGGAGGTAAGTCACTCTCACAATTTGTAGGAGCTTGAGGTCATCATTCTCAACTAGACCACTTGGAGCGCCTTCCTCTTGACTCACAATTTCATGGAGTTCCAAACTTCTATCAATCTCACCCTTACTTGGAAACCCATCCTTTATGAAATCCACATCTCGCAATTTAATCAAAGTCACACTTCCATCAAATTGTTTACCTATTAGCACATAACCTTTAGAGTCTTCTGGGTACCTTATAAAGATATACTTCTTTCCACTAGAGGCTAAGAGCATTCGCAATGGATTCTTTATCTCATTCTTTAAAATACATCACAAAAATCATTTTTTTATACTTTTTATATTAGCTTTTACAATACACCTTACATCAGTTTATCTATTTGTCTTTATATTATTTAAAGATTATTTTTTTAATTTCAAATATTTACTCTAACTATCAATGATATTCTCATATCTTTTGAAATTTGCAATATCTCTTCCTATACCATGTCATATAATTATGTCATATTTTAGATTAATCCAAATTTATAAATCAAACTAAAATTGACATTGATTCAAAATATAAAAAAAAAATAGAGAAAAAATTATGTCCTATTTTAAATTACTTAGAAAAACAGAGAAAATTTTGAGAAACCCAATTCCATTTTTCAATAACTTTGGTGGATTCTCCAGCAAAAAAGTGTAAATAGATAATCAAATATGACCATGGCCAATACCACACAGGGGCTGAAATGAAATTAGGATAAAGGGGAAAAAAGATTTAGGGGAGAGAGAAATAATTAAAAATATTTTACATGTATGAATAGTAATCTCTAGATGTAGCGGGATTACTATAGCTACTTGGAAAATAAAGATGATTTGCAACATCCATTAGATCTCTATTTTGATCAACATTCTTCATATTTTAAAGAAAACTGTATTTTACATCATACATTGGGAATGCTTTAACTTCCCATATTTATAAGATTAACAAAACTTGCTGAATCTCATGGCCGCAAGTTACTCAAATTGGGTTTCTCTCGGTTTCATAACTCATGTGGGGTGAAAGGTACTGATTTGGAGGACACTCGATTAGGAATGCTGGCAGCAATCAAAAGTCTCCCCCAATATGAAATTAGTAGATTTGTTTATGTCATCATTGACCTAATCATCTCAAGCAGTGCCCGATTTCTCCTTTTCGCCACGCGATTTTGTTGTGACTTACTTGACATCGTCAATTGTCTCTTGATTCATTTTTCATCACAAAACCTTTTAAATTTCTCAAACCAATATTCACGTCCGTGATCAGTCCTCAGAGCTTTTAAACTTTTGTCTAACTGATTCTCAATCATGCTTAGGTATCGCCTAAAGCACTAAAATGCTTCAAACTTGTGGGAGATTAAGTAAACATGACCATAACGTGAAAACATCGTCTATAAATGTGATGAAGTAAACACACAAGTGTCTTGCCCTTACACTCAATGGGCTATAGATGTCTAAGTGGACTAATTATAATAAAAAAGATGCCCTTGTGGCTTTGCCTAATGGTTTTCTCTTAGCTTTTTTCCATCAAACAATATTCATATGTGGACAGCGTGACCTTAGTGATATTGCCTATAAGGCTTTCTCTAGCTAACCTAGTCATGCTCTCTTGCCCTATATGGTTAAGCCTAGCATGCCATTTACATTAATCCAATTATCAGATGTAGAAAGAAAAACAATAATCTCATTTATACTCGGGATAATCCAAATCCATTATCATAAAACTGTTTAATAGAAAAACACAACCATTAAAAAAAGAAATCGCCCAAATATAAGAAAAAACCATTATTTTCAAATACAATCTGAAAATCTCGTCCTAGTAAAGTAACTACATAAAGTAAATTTCATCAGATCTCAAGAGCGTATAGCACATCGTGGAGAAATATAGTGCGGCTGCCTTGCAAGTCCTGCTTCTAGGTACCAAGTCTCAGCACCTCCACGCTAGCTTCATTCCTCACCTTAATATCATAACTCCCAGTTGGAATACGAAAATACTGCACAAATCTGACTTGATCTAGCTTTATGTGCTCAGTTGCTCTTGAATCAACAATCTACATAGGTTAGGAATGAGCAACCATTACATGGCTAGTTACAAAACGAAGGATAATATAATTATTGTACTTTATCATGTAAATAACTGGCCCCAATATTTCTAAGTGGCTGTGGAGAGTAGCTTGTCCCAGGTAGTGGGAATAATCGAAACTCTACTGATAGTGAGCCAAGATGGGCACTTTGAAGAGATGAACAAGATTGTCGAGGAGATCGAATTTTGCCAGGTGAAACAGATGCTTGCTCCTTACTCCTCCCACATCTTTGGCAAAAGATTTTCGGGGTCTCACCAAATGACTGCAAGGATAAAGATGATGCAGCAAATAAACTCTAGAGTTATAAGAAGCTGCTTTCTGCTCAGTTTCTTTAGCTATACCTAGTGAGTGTAGACTATCCCTCTCTCTCATACCTCTTTGAGTGTTGATCTAATGAGCAACAATATCCATTGTTTGATATTTGTATGCAGACTTTGCATATGTGCAAATGTAGGTTGTTAACGTCGTGTTTTGCAAGCCCTTGGGCCAGGCCCCGGCAACTTGGGTCTTCAGAGTTAGGCTCGATCGGTGTTGTTTGGACCCTCGGCAATGGTTCGGTATTGCTGTACAGTATCAGTTCGTACATCCATAGTGATGAACAGTATTTAAATGCAGAAAATAAATAGAGATGAACATACAATTTTACGTGGTTCAGCACTAGGCCCACCTCCACGGGAGTTTGAGGAGAGGAGATTCCACTATAATAAGTTTATTTTCAGCCTCCCATAGCCTCTCATTTCACACTGTACAGTAGAAGCTGTAAATCTATTTATTGGAGGAGAAGTTCTTTCCGAAGCTCTCAGGTTGAAGAAGAAGTCCCCCCAAGTCCGAAAAAGTCAAAGTCATCCCATAAAAGGTCCCAATATGTAGGTTTCCATTGCCTTTTATTTCACCATTGGCTTGCGTGCCCCCCCATTTGCTTTAAGCCACTTCACACTTTTTCTCTCTTGATACTTTACACCTTACTTTCTTTTACTTTATATCAAATCTCCAATTTTCCTCTCATGACATTACTTTCTCATACTTTCTGACACTTCAATGCCTTAGTCTCTTCTTGTCTCATTTCCTTCTTTCATCGTTTGTCTTATATTGAGTCCTCCCAATTGGCTAGGCCTAGGAAATTCCATTGGCCGAGAAAACATTTCCTTACAGTTACCCCGCTAATTCCTATCGAACCCGTCTGATGGGAATTTTTCAGCCTGTTTTCCATTTGTCTCACCTCATTCTGCTGGGCCATCAGTTTTTCCGCTTGTTGGCCTTTAGGTGGGGTTCTACCCTGCCTAGCCTTCATGTCGTCACTTTATCCTTCCGATTCCCTTTAACATTCTTTTCCTTCCCTATTTCCTTTAACCACACTTCCTTTCCATTTCTTATTTCCTTAGTCGGCTTTCTATCTTGATCATATTTCTTTTAGCTCCGTTCCTTCCGCTCCTATTTCTTCCACTGCTTTCATTTCGCGCATATTTCCTTTAGCTTCCTTTTCCTTCTATTTCTACTTTTCCTTTAGCTATTTCTGTTAGCCGTCTTTTCCTTTCGCTCCTATTTCCTTTAGCTCCTATTGCTTTACCCCACCGAGCCTTTTTTCTTTCCTTTCACTTTGTCTCACCTATTTTCCTTAGCTTTTCTTTATGTTTACTCCTTCCTTTTCTTTTCTTTCGCTTTGTCCCACCACTTTTCCTTTCATTTGCTCATTCCTGCATAGTCAGAGTGTTAGTTTATGTGGGTGAAGAGTCCTTCGATAGAGATTTCGTTGGTGCAGATTCTATTGATGAAGATTTTATTGGTGGAGATTCCGTTGTTGAAGATTCTTTTGTTGAAGATTCCGTTGATGGAGATTCTTTGGTTGAAGATTTCATTGATGGAGATTCCATTACTGAAGATTCTTTTGTTGAAGATTTCGTTGATGGAAATTCCGTTGTTGAAGATTCTTTTGTTAAAGATTTCGTTGATGGAGATTCTGTTGCTAAAGATTCTTTTATTGATGTGAAGTCTGTTGGTGAAGATTTTTTTCTTCGAGTGACCAAGGGCCGACCCGCACTACTCCGTAAGAGGGATAAGGCAACCTTCAAGGCCTACCTTTCCCTTTTGCCTCGCGGTGAGATAAGCTACTGATGGTGATCTCGTTGATGTAGATTTTGTTGATGATGTCCGTGTCTTTCCTTTCATTATTCAGGCGGTCTATAGACTTGGCCTACTTTTTGTCTGGAATAGGTCGGAATGCCTCATGTCATCCCGCCTCTTTGTCCCCCGGGGGGTAATTCGGACAGCGATGTGGTTGGTCCCGCTCTCTGCTGCTGGAAGGATAAGGTAACCTTTAGGCCTACATTTTCCTTTGGTATCCCACAGGGAGGTAAGAAATTTAGGCAGTCTTTTACTGGACTCGCTCACACCCGTTGACACCGCAGAAAAGGATAAGTTTGAGTCAGACTGGCGCTGATCCCACACGTCGTCGTAGCGGTAGCTGGGGTAAGTTATTCGAGTAGCCGCGAAGCTGATCCCGCTCTCCATTGTGGGAGGGATAAGGCAACCTTAAGGCCTACATTTCCCTATGGTATCCCGCAATGAGGTAAGTCATTCTGGTAGTCTGTTACTGGACTCGCTCCCACCCGTTGACGCTGACGAGGAAGGTAAATATTTTTCTTCGGGTAGCTAAGGACTAACCCGTACTCCATCACGGGAAGGATAAGACAACCTTTAAGGCCTACATTTTCCTTTGTTGCCCCGCAGAGAGATAATTCAGATAGCGATGTGGCTGATTCACTCCTTCACCGTGACAGGGGCCGGGATAAGTTATTCGGGCTGCCTCGAGGCTGGTCCCACTCTCCCAGACGTATCATCTTTCGTGGAGAGATAACTTGTTTGGGCAGTCTGTTACTAGACCCGCTCCGACCCGTTGACATCACAGGAAATGGTAGGTTTGGGTCAGGCTAGTGTTGATCCCATACTTCGTTGTAGCGAAGGCCGAGATAAGTTATTCAGGAAGCCATGAGGCTGATCCCGCTCTCCATTGTGGGAGGGATTAGGCAACCTTAAGGCCTACATTTCCCTTTGGTATCACGCAAGGAGGTAAGTCGTTCTGGCAGTTTATTACTGAACTCGCTCCCACCTGTTGACGTTTAAGAGGAAGGTAAATTTTTTTTATCTTCGAGTGGCCAAGGACTGACCTGCACTCCTCCATGAGAGGGATAAGGCAACCTTTTAGACCTACCTTTCCCTTTTTGCCTCGCGGGGAGGTAATTTGCTGATAGAGTTCTCATTTAGTGGAGTTGACTTTCCTGATGGAACTTAGTTGATTTTGTCATTGTAGGTTACGCTAATTGAAGATGTCGTGTAGGGTAGTACAATTGGTATTTCACACCACAGGAAATAATTGCGTAAGTAAAACAGAGTTCACACAAGTTTTTAAGGAAACAAACCAGAGCATGTAGCTGACACGACTGATTTTTTCCTGTTGTTGTTTGACCGAAATTGCCCACAATTATTTTGTCGTTTCTTCTCTTCCTTGCTCTTTTTATTTCCACTTCCATTTTTTTTTTTGGCTGTGCATGGAGGTTGTGGAATGACCTCGACATGGTGCAAGGTCGTGGGCGAGGTGAGACACTGCCGAGGAGTGCAAGGCCGATGTGCCATTGTGCATGGTTGAGGAGCGACACATCAAGGGTCGTGGAGTGTGTTGCCGATGAGTTGTGTATATGGCCGCAGTGCATTGCGCCCACGTAGTGGCTGCATTGCCCTTGGCCGTAAAGTTCCACCTTAGGAGGCCGATGTTAACTGGCCTAAGGCCGTGGAGAGGGGCCTTTGTGCCTCAAGTCCAAGGAGTGGTCGGGTAGTCTTGCTTGTTCCAAGGCAGAGGAGAAGGAGAAGAGGTCGCCAGATACGGTGCCCATGGTCGCAGAGTGCGGTCCATGCCCCCTGCACTGGTGCGCGGCTTCAAGCCACTGCTGCCCACTGTGTGGGTGTGGAATCACCGGCTGCAGAGGGGTCCAGAAAATGCCAGCAAGCCACTGGGTAGCCGCCCGTGACCCTACTGTGCTGTACTTTTAATAGCCCCTCTCTTGCAGTAGTGTTTTTCATAAAAAATAAAAGTGGAAAGACTGAAGATACTTATCTAGAAGAGTTTCATATGCTCCTTTGGAGATAATTTTAGCGTGCTGAAAAATCGTCCTCCTTCCGCTTCCAATCCCACAAAAAAAATGTTCAACGGCTTACACAAAGAAAAAATCTCGTTCTTGACTTCCAAGTTGCCTGGTACGGGTTGTCGCAGACATACAAGGTACATGCAAGATCTATAATGATCCCACATATGGCGCCACTGTTAACATCGTGTTTTGCATGGTTTTGAGCCAGGCCCTGGCAACTCGGATCTTTAGAGTTGGGCCTCAATCAATGTTGTTTGGAGCCCCCGGCAATGGTCCAGTGCAGCTGTACGATGTCGGTTTGTACATCCATGGCGATGAATAGTATTTAAATGTAGAAAATAAAGAGAGATGAACACACATTTTTACGTGGTTCGGCACTAGGCCTACATCTATGGGGGTTTGGGAATGAGAGATTCTACTATAATAAGCTTATTTACAACCTCTCATTTCACACTGTACAATGGAAGTTCTAGATCTATCTATTGCTATTGGAGGAGAAGTTCTTTTCGGAGCTTTCAAGTTGAAGAAGAAGTCCCCCCAAGTCCGAAGAAGTCGAAGTCATCCCAAAAAACGTCTCCAATCCGTAGGTTTCTATTATCTTTTATCTCACCCTTTTCTTGCGTGCCCCCCATTTGCTTTAAGTCACTTCTATATTTTTTTTCTCTTCTAATACCTTACACCTTATTTTCCCTTACTTTATGTCAAATCTCTATTTTTCTCTTCTGACATTACTTTCTCATACTTCCTGACACTTCCATGTCTTAGTCCCTTCTTACCTCCTCTTTTTCTTTCATCTTTTATCTTATATTGAGTCCTCCCAATTAGTGGACCTAAGAAATTTCATGGGCGGAGAAAAAATCCCCTTACATAGGTGATGTTATTCAATGCGTAAGGTTAGATGCTCATGGATATGAGTCATTGTAATTAGGCCCTACATGAGCTTATAAGAGTAGCTCTAGAGGTAATAAATAATCTAAAAGAATATATCTGAAGCGGAAGCATCTTGTTTTGTGGTCGCTTTTGATTATCTAACGCATGCAAGGGGATGTCAAGTTATAGTCTTCCTTTAGGTTTCGATTGTTTCGAGGTAAAATATGTGGACGGTGACAAATTACAATGCAACGCATAGAAGAGAGGAGATTGTTATATTCCTTTCTAAGAAATGAACTCAAATTTTTACACTTACGTTCTACGATGAAATAGATTAATTGTATTGATTATCTTATACCCTTAACAACTTTTTTATAGGCTTAACAACGATTTTTGACAATTCAGTATAATCTCTATCATTATCTTGTTTAGTTCTTACAAGTTGATACATGTAATATCCATATCTACATATATATATATATATATATATATATATATTTATATGAGTTAATTAAACGAGTTGGGATTCTTGCTTATAACTAGGGAAATTGATCCATTTATAACTATTTTACAACTCTACATAAAATGAAAGGTAATGAGCAATGAGTAATTCTACATACAATCATGAATTACGTAACCGCCGCGTAATCGATTTAAAAAAGAGTGTGGTCCACTATTAAAAAATTAAGGTTAATTACATTTTGCCCCTCAAACTTTCACTCAATTTATAATGTGCCTCCGAAACTAATAATTGTATCAAAGTGGACCATCGAACTTTCAAAACTTTCCAATCCCCCCTTACATCTACCAGCAGCGTTAAATCTAACGAAATTCACTGCACATATTGCTCATGTGCATAACATTCACTGCAAAGATTTAATTTTCATCTAATTTATTATCATTGACCATATAAAATATAAAATAAGATATGTTATCAATTAATAATAAATCATAAATCATTAAATAATTTTTTTATTAATTTATATATAGTTAATGAATATCAAATAATTTCATTGTGTACATAGATTATTTATACTTGCTTGCAACTTAGGTATAAAATAATTTTATATATGGTTAATGATTAATGATTTATTATTAATTGATAGAATATATTATTTTATATTTTATATGGTCAATGATAATAAATTAGATAAAAATTACATCTTTACAATGAACTTCTGTTAGATTTGATGTTGTTGGTAGACAGAATGAGGGATTGAGAAGTTTTGAAAGTTCGAGAGTCTACTTTGATGCAATTATTAGTTTTGAATACACATTATGAATTGAGTGAAAGTTCGAGGAGGCAAAATATAATTAACCCAAAAAATTATCTTTTTTTCATGTAGATCTTATGTTTTATTCATTTTTTTCAAGACAATTACCCGATAATTACACAATTCACAATTAAAAATATATTTTCTCTTTTGTAATATTGAAATTTATTTTTAATGAAGTGTCGTGATTGTATTGATTGATTGAAAATAAATTATAAAATAGTTGTAAAAAAAATTGTAAGTATATCATTACCACATAACTGATAAGAATTGAATTGGAATTGAACTTTATGAAAGAGTTGGATTCAGTTAACATCCCATCCCACTTACAATTAATAATGAGAAATTAGAATAGAATAACGTAGTAAATTTCATATGATGATCCCACTCACGCGTGGCTTGTCTTGCTAATAGCTACCACGCTTCGTCGCGTCAAAATGTATTTGATGGTTACACACATCCTACTAGTAATTTCATCATGTCAATATCTTTTAGATTTGACCAACCATGCCTCACCATCATTGGTGCGTGGTCTCCACGCGTCGTCGTAGCGCGGGCGTAAAGAAACTTGGTCAGAGGCAGTTCGGGCTAATTGATGCCAATCTTGCTATTATGTTTTCACTTTCTCTAATCAAAGATCTTGAGGTAGAGAATACAGATTTCTTCTATGAACATCTCAGAATTACAAACTGCAGTGCACCACTAATATCAAACGCCTTTAACAGTGGCAATGCGAATTCTAAAAAAATATCATTTAAGACGACGCACTCTTTACAGGGAATGTGTAGAGACTAATTTTTAGTCCTTATTAAACTCGATTTTTTTTCACTTTCACATTATGTTTGTTGTAACGAAGCGTATATTGGGGGAAGTCCACCCTCCTTGTAAAAATAAATTTACAATGATCTTCATCTGCCTAAAAAAAAAAAAAAAAGGCTCCCTTAGTATGACCATACTGAATTGGTAGTCAGTAGAGATTTCTTTTCTAAATTTTATTATTCACTATCTCCATACATCATATTTATTTTTATTTTTTTATTCTTTCTAAATTAATTAAATTTTTTACTCATCATTCATATACCATATATTTGATAAGAAAAAATAAATTAAAAAATTATGAGACGAATTTTTCTTATTTTCTACTTTATCTCACTGAATTTCATTGCTCTAATATAAATAAACAAAATTGATATATGCCTATATCTTAAAAGTGTCTAAGACATCTACAGTAATGAACAGTTTAACTCAATCCGGCGTCGTTCTTAACCCACCCAGCAGTTTAACTCAAATATCTAACGCACCCAGCACGTCTTCTTCTTCTTCACCGCTCAATCGAATGAATCGCAGTGTGTGACGGAGAGGGAAATGGACGATCGTGGTGGCTGGGTTTGGTAGAGATTGTCGCCGGTGTGAAGTGGTGGAGGTGCGGTGGCCTGGGTGGCCGCGTATGGCTGCGCTAGTTGAGAGAAATGGGAGAAACCGATTTCGGATGGGTTTCAGCGGGGGATAGATATGGCTGCGCGTGGGGGACATCGATGGTGGCTAGGTTGGTCGCCGGCGTGAGGGGGAGTCGCCTGTGGTGGTCGTGACGGTAGGTGGCCGCGTACAGCGGTGCCGGTTGAGAGAAATGGGAGAAACCCATTTCGAATGGGTTTCCGCGGGAGAGAGATAGGGCTGCGCGTGGTGGACATCGATGGTGCCTCGGTCGGTCGTCGGTGTGAGAGGGACTCCCCGATGGTGGCGGTGAGGCTAGCCGGCGCACGGCGGCGCTGGGCTGGGCTGAAGAAGAACGGCCCGTGCGGATGAATCGGGCCACAGAGAGAGAGAGAGATAACGTGAAGAAAAAAAAAATTAATAAAATCATTATAAATTCACTACAAAAAAATAATATATACAAAAAATCATAAATAAATTATCAGCAGCTAGAAAAATTATTTATATCACAAAAAATCATATTTATTTACTCTATTATTATTTAATTAGTTGTGATGTGAAGTATAAGACTGTCTAAATATTATATATATTTCTAATAGGAATTTTAAATTATTAACATAACTTGATGAAAGGTAGTAAAATTAAAAGACTCTTCAGTTAGTTAATGCCTTGTCACTGTACAATACACTCTTCATTTAATGATATTATTAGAATTGTTTGGTCTAAACTCAAAATACAAATAAATGATGAAATTTTGTTAAATATTTTTAAAAAAGTAAAACTATATAAATAATTAAAATTTTAATATAATTTAAATATGATAATATTCTTAATTAACTAAAATGAACTGTTACTGCTATCGAAAAAGTAGTCTGAAAATATGTCCTGAATATGTATTTCACTTTTTTATTTTTCTGTTCTTTTTTTATGTATATTTTTAATCATCATAAACATTTTTTAAAAAAATAAAAAATTTACAACATCATTAAAAAACACTTCCTTAATCACTAGGTTAAAAAAAAAAAAAAAATTGGCAAACGTCCCTTGGACGTTACACTACCGCTAGTAATATTAAATATTCAAACGAGATTCACACCCTCTAAAATAACTAGTTAATCATTGATATGTCCGCCAACCGGCCCCAGAAAGTGTATCGTGTGACCATCAAGGACGAGAAGTGAGATGTCTTTGCTTCTGATTAATCAAAATGGACGACAAAATCTGATCCCCAAACTACACTGCTGGTTGTACTTAGATACACACAAGTCCAGTCTCTGCTTCCCGACCCAATCCAACCCAACATGGATCCCCACCCCAGACTACAACTATAAGTCTACAAGCGGCGAGCAGAAAGTAAATTTGAAGTTGACAAGAACACTACCCAAAACGAAACAAAACCCATGTCCCATGTAAGCGAAACACTACCCAGCTTTATTTTATTTATGAAAACTCTCCCAATCCATTTTTAAAGTTATGGATACGCAAATTCAGGTCGGTTTCACGTGTTGGTTATCCGTGGCGTGCAAGTTTGACGGCCAGTATCACACATCACTCTCCCACCGTCCGACCGGCAACTTCCACTTGTACAATATAACCCTCTAAATAGTTTCGGTATTTGTTTAGTATTTATTTTTCATAAGCTTTTCGGAACCTTACGAATTCTCGGCCTTGGGATTTGAATTTGATTTATACGAGTGTCAATCTCAATTTGAGGGTATAAAACAAACAGTTGGGATTAGTTAAGTACGCGCCGAGGAAAAAAAAGAGATCTTATATCAGCTGCGGAAAATGGTTGTGTCATGGGTTTTCAGATTTTGTTCTTATCTGCTCTGAGTTTGTGGGGATATTGTTATCTAGGATTCGTTTTTTGAGGGGTCTTGTGAACGCTTTATGGACAACCCTCTTTGGTGATGTTATAGCAGAATCCGTTTTGGATGACCCCTTTTTCTTTTCTTGGGGGCCTTTTCACTTTTGGTTGAGAATAGAATCACGAAGACTGTGTGAATTGAAGTACCTTGTTTTTGTTTTTAAGCTTGTCATGGCTTCATGGGATTTTATATGAACGGTCTGCTTTTTAGCTATTGAAATGGTGGTGCGTTTCACTCTTTTCGACTTTCATGATGATTCGTGGTCCGGTAGATTCCAGCGGACAAAAAGTAGGTTATTTGAAATGGATTTTGAATTTGATTTCGGTTTACGCAAATAGTTCGGATTTACATGTTTGGGGTTTAAACCTAAGTACAGTTGTTTTCCATTATTTCACGTACAAGGGTTGGGTCGATTGAAATTGCTACTGGAGGAAGAAAGAGAGGATTGTGGAGGAGGAGGGTTGAGAGATGTCATCATATTCGACAAACAAGACGAATTGCTCTAGGAGCAGCTCTGATCGATCAAAACGTGGGGCTCGTGTGGTTGCGCAGACCCCCATCGATGCGAAGCTTCATGTAGACTTTGAAGAGTCTGAACGGTTCTTTGATTACTCAACTTCAATTGACGTCAACATCTCAAGTTCCACTAGCAATGTCCCTTCCTCTACTGTGTCAGCTTACCTGCAAAGGATGCAGAGAGGAAGCCTTATTCAACCGTTCGGTTGCTTGATTGCTGTGGACGAGCAAAACTTCACGGTTCTTGCCTACAGCGAAAATGCCCCTGAAATGTTGGACTTGGCTCCACATGCTGTTCCAAGCATTGAACAGCAAGAAGCCCTAGCTTTTGGAACAGATGTTCGAACACTCTTTCGGTCGTCGGGTGCCACTGCTTTGCAGAAGGCAGCTAATTTTGGGGACGTAAATCTTCTCAACCCCATATTGGTTCATTGTAAAACCTCAGGTAAGCCCTTTTACGCGATTCTGCACCGAATTGATGTGGGGTTAGTTATAGATTTAGAACCAGTGAATCCAGCTGATGTGCCAGTGACTGCTGCTGGGGCCTTGAAATCTTATAAGCTAGCAGCCAAAGCCATATCGAGATTGCAGTCCTTGCCAAGTGGGAATATATCACTGATATGTGATGTTTTAGTCAAGGAAGTTAGTGACTTGACAGGTTATGATCGTGTAATGGTGTATAAATTTCATGAAGATGACCATGGAGAAGCGGTAGCTGAGTCCCGCAGACCTGATCTGGAACCTTATCTTGGTTTGCATTACCCGGCTACCGATATACCACAAGCTTCAAGATTCCTATTCATGAAGAACAAGATTAGAATGATATGCGATTGTTTGGTGCCTCCAGTTAAAGTAATTCAAGACAAGAGATTGTCTCAGCCACTGAGCCTTTCTGGATCTACGCTGAGATCTCCTCATGGTTGTCACGCACAGTATATGGCAAATATGGGTTCAATTGCATCTCTTGTGATGTCTGTGACTATCAATGAAGATGATGGAGAGCTGGAGAATGATCAGCAGAAGGGAAGAAAATTGTGGGGTTTGGTTGTTTGCCATCACGCAAGTCCTAGGTTTGTTCCATTTCCTTTGAGGTATGCCTGTGAGTTCTTGATTCAAGTGTTAGGTGTGCAGATCAACAAAGAAGTGGAGTTGGCTGCTCAACTAAGGGAGAAGCATATTTTGCAAACTCAAACTGTTCTTTGTGATATGCTCCTTAGAGATGCTCCTGTAGGTATTGTTACTCAATCACCTAATGTTATGGATCTTGTTAAGTGTGATGGAGCTGCACTATACTACAGGAAGAAATTTTGGTTGCTTGGAGTCACCCCAATTGAGGCACAGATTACAGATATAGCTGAATGGCTTCTTGAGTGCCATGATGGTAGCACGGGTTTAAGTACCGATAGCCTTATGGAGGCTGGCTACCCAGGTGCCTCAGGTCTTGGAGATGAAGTCTGCGGGATGGCAGCCGTTAGGATTACTTCAAGGGATTTCCTGTTTTGGTTCAGGTCTCACACCGCAAAAGAAATCAAGTGGGGTGGTGCAAAACATGACCCTGATGACAAGGACAATGGAAGAAAGATGCATCCCAGGTCATCCTTCAAGGCTTTTCTGGAGGTGGTTAAGCGACGGAGTGTCCCTTGGGAAGATGTGGAAATGGATGCCATCCATTCCTTACAGCTGATATTGAGAGGGTCTTTGCAAGATGAGATTGTGGATGAGTCCAAAATGATCGTGAATGTTTCATCAGTTGATGACAGGATACAGAGAGTGGATGAATTACGCATCATCACAAATGAAATGGTGCGCCTTATAGAGACAGCTGCAGTCCCCATTTTGGCTGTCGATGCCTCTGGTTGTATAACTGGGTGGAATACCAAAGCTGCTGAACTAACAGGCCTGTCTGTTGAGCAAGCCATCGGTATGACCTTGATTGACGTTGTCTGGGAAGATTCAGTTAAAGTGGTGAAGAATCTGCTCATCTTGGCATCTCAAGGTGATCCTAGTCTTCTTCTTTTCAATTTAACTTTTTAGCTGGAGAAATGCTTCAGTCACAAAAAGATCCCACAAAAGTAAACCTACAAATTAGCGTGGCTTGATGTGATATCTTAGATTGTAAAACTACTTTTATTATAAAGCAAAATGAACGTATCATATAAAATTGTGTCAGTTTATGAGTTTACTTTTATAGGATCTCTTTGTGGCTGTAGCACTTATCTTTTAGCTGCATTTTCTTTTTTGATAAGTAATAAATTTATTAAGAAATGTAATTAGGTATAGTCCAAATACACAGGAAGTGTACAAGAGAGAAACACCTAATTACAAGCTAACTCTGAATAACAATACAAAAGTCATTAAGACTATTCCCATTCAATACAATAACTGGAGCCCAAAGCAATAAAGTATAAAAAAAATGAAAACCCTAATCTCTTCCACCGAACTTTCTCTATTCTCAAAACAGCGCCCATTGCTCTAATTCCAAATACACCACATAAGACAAAGAGGTACTATCTTTCAAACAGTTGCTATTGGATGATTTCCTAGAATCCCTCTCCAACACGCCAAGAGGTTCACCACCCTCTTAGGCATCACCCAAGCAATTCCCGCCTTAGCAAAGACCTCTTTCCACAAAGCCTTCGACACATCACAATGAAGAAGAAGATGATCCACCTATTCACCACATCTTTTGCACATAAAACATCAATCCATTGCAATGATATCACGCTTTCTTAACTTGTCAATGGTAAGATTTTCCCATGGGAAGCCAACCACCCAAAGAAAGCCACCTTAAGAGGCACCTTGCATCTCCAAATATTTTTCCAAGGGAAAAAGTCATTAGAAGAATGTGACGCCAAGACCTTGTATAAAGATCTAACCGAGAATTTCTTATTACCAAACTGATTCCAAATTAATCTATCCTCCCCTCCGGAGTTTATGTTTAAAGCATAAAGCAAGCCGTAAAAATAAGAAATGTCCCCTACTTCCCAATCTTGGACATCTCTAATAAAACATACTGACTACTGAATAAAACCAGCAGTATTCTCCAAGTAATTAGCCACAGAAGCACCTTTATTTGAAACAATTCTGAACTTATCAAAAAACATTCTTCAAGGCCTTGTCTCCACACCACAAGTCATGCCAAAAACTTATCTAGTTTCCCCTACCCACCTCAAATCTGAAATTTCTGAAGAACTCCCCCCATCCATTATGAATGAATCTCCACACTCCCACACCATATGCCCCTCTTACTTCATTGGAGCACCAACCACCCCAAGAACTCTCATACTTTGCATCAATAACAATTCTCCAAAGAGCATCCCCTTCTTGATGATTCCTCCACAGCCATTTCCCTAAAAGAGCCTTATTGAAAGTTTTGAGCTTTCTAATTCCCAAACCTCCCAATGAAAGAGGAGTGCAAATCTTATCCCACTTAAGCAAATGGAATTTCTGCTCATTCTCCATACCGCCCCACAAGAAAGCACGAAATATCCCTTCCATTCTATTAGCCACTCCTGCAGGCAAAGGAAAAAGAGAGAGATAATAGGTTGGGATATTAGATAACGTGCTCTTGATTAAAGTGATCATACCACCTTTGGACAGATAAATCCTTTTCCAACCAGCCAATTGACATATGTGCTTGTTTGGAAATAGATCTCATCCCAAAATTCTCATCTCATCTCATCTGAGTCATCTCATCCCATTCCATCTCCTTTCCAAACATAATTCAAATACAAACATTTTCAAACTAATTATTACAACTTTTTCAAACTAATCATTACAAATTTCTCAAACTTTCAAACAAAAAATAAAAAACAATTCAACTTTTTCAAACCCCCAAACAAGAATAATATTATAAAATTATATTCTAACAATGTTTTAGCTTTATAATATTTTTTTCAACTTTTTCTCTCTTCTTTCACAAAATCCAGAAAATACTCAACTCAAACTATCTCACTAATATTCACAAACTATCTTACTAACTTATAAAAAAAAAACTATCTTACTACTATTCACAAAATTCTCATCTCGTCACTCCCTAAACGAGGCCTTAATCTTCTCTATAATCTCATCTCAAATAGCCTTGGATTTGTGAGGTGCCGCCAAAGGGAGACCAAGATACTTCAAGGCAAGCTAGAGACTTTGCAGCCCAAAATATTAGCCATATCCCCTATATTATTGACCATACCAACAAGAATCATTTTAGACTTTGATAAGTTCACCTTTAAGCCTGATACGGCTTCAAAACATAGCAGGATAGCTTGTAGAGAACGAATCTGATTAGAATTTTGCTCACAAAGGATTAAAGTGGCATCCGCAAAGAGGAGATGAGAAACATTAACGCTGCCATATGAAGGACTGCCCACCGAAAAGCCCGATATGAATCCCTTATCTGCCGCCGCCTTCAACATTTGGCTCAACACATCCATGACTAAAATAATAGGGAAAGGGGACAGTGGATCCCCTTGTCTCAATCCCTTGGAGCTATTAAAAAAACCAGCTGGTGTGCCATTAACCAAAACCGAAAATCTAACTGTTGATATGTAGTGATTCATCCAATTACACCACCTCTCCCCAAAACCATATCTACCAAGGGTATAAACCAAAAAATCCCAGTAAACGTAATCGAAAGCCTTCTCCATATCCAATTTACAAAGGATGCCGGGAATTTGACTCTCCAAGCACTCATTTGCAATAAGAACGGAGTCAAGAATTTGTCTTCTCTTAATAAAAGCATTTTGAAATTTTGTGATGATCTTCCCCGTAACCACACTAATACGATTGGCAAGCACCTTCGAAATGATTTTGTATACACTACTAATAAGACTGATGAGACGAAAATCCTTCACCTCCATGGACCCAAGTTTTTTAGGAATAAGTGCAATAAACGTAGCATTAAGACTTTTTTCGAATTTCATAAATGAATGAAATTCAAGAAAAACCTTCATGATGTCGTCCTTAACAATGTCCCAACATACCTGAAAAAATGCCATGGAGAATCCATCTGGGCCCGGAGCTTTATCTTTGTCTATTCCTCGGATCACATTGAGCACCTCCTCCTCTTCAAACATTCTCTCCAACCAAAGTGCAGTAGGCTGGTCAATCGAATCAAACATCAGCCCATCAACCTTAGGATGCTAGGAATTAGGCTCCGTTAGGAGTAGGGGTGTAACCGGTCCGGTCCGGTCCGGTTTTGGACAAAATCTAGGACCGAACCGGTATGTACCGGTTTTGTATTTTTCAAAACCGATTACGCCCCGATTACCCTCCTAAACCGGTACTTCCGGTTTTACCGGTTTCCGGTCCGGTCCGGTCCGGTTTTCCGGTTTTTTTTAAATGTAAAAAATATATAATAAAGTGTTAATTCTTATTATAAAATATTATTAAAAATTTAATATATATATTATGCTTAAAGCATATGATCAATTAAATTTTTATCTTTAAGATTAAACTTTTATTTTATAAATTATAACAACATTATCTTATGTATAATTATATTAATAACATATGATCAAATAAATTACAAATGTTCATATTTAAGATTAACATTTTATGTTATTATTTATAAATTATAATATAAAATTTTTTCATATATGATATATAATTATATATATTATATATAAAATTTAACATATAATTATATATTATATATATAAATATTTTGTATAATATATAAATTAATTTTTATATTTTTTTTCCAACCGGTCCGGTTCGGTCCGGTCCGGTCCCAAAAACTACGGAACCGGAACCGGACCGGAACCGGCCGGTTTTCATAAAATAGGAACCGGTTCCGGACCGGACCGGTTCAAAACCGGACCAACCGGTCCGGTTCGGTCCGGTCCGGACCGGTTTTCCGGTTTCCCGGTTTAAATTTACACCCCTAGTTAGGAGCTTTTCATAAAAATGAACAATGTGATCCTGAATTTCAGATTGATCCGTCATGACACTACCTTCCGAGTGAAGCACCTCAATGGCGTTATTCCTACTATGAGAATTGGCAACTCTATGAAAGAAGTTAGTGCACTTGTCCCCTTCCTTGAACCAAAGGGCCTGAGGCTTTTGTCACCAAGAAATCTCCTCCATGAGAGTAATTTTTTCCAGTTCAGTAGCAACACCAAGATACCTTTCCTTCCCATCAACCGATAAAACCCCAACAGTCTCTTTTTCATCAAAGCGAATTAGCCCCTCAAAAAGAGACTTTTTCTGATCCACTATGTTCCTGAGGACTTCCTCATTCCATTTCCTCAAATTATTTTTCAATGCTTTTAGTTTCCATGCTAAGACATAACTAGGTGTACCCGAAAACTGATAAGAGGACCACCACTCTCTTACCTTATCTACAAAGCCATAAGCTTTTAACCACATGTTCTCAAATTTAAAATATCTCCGGCCCCCATGAATTCCCCCACGGTCCAAAAGGATGGGAAAATGATCGAAACTTAATCTAGGAAGACGTTTTTGACATAAGTCAGGGAAATGCGCCTCCCAAGAAGGGGAAACAAGAAATCTGTCCAACCTAGACCATGCCCTCCTGTTCAACCAAGTGAAATCGCCCCTGCCAAAGGGTAAGTCAATCAAACCTAGTTCAAAGATTAAATCAGAAAAATCAACCATGGCCGGTCCAATCCCATCGCAGATAATGCCGAAATTAGCATTTGTTGCAGCATTTCTGGTGTGCAGGAATTTGCTGCAGGAGGTGCAAGATCAGAGAAAGCACCTGAGGAAGAGCCATGTGCTATAGAAGTTGTTGCAGGAGGAATAGTAACAGAAGTCTGGAATGCTTGAGCCTGACGATTCTATGGGCGGATGCAACATTCTTTGATAATATGACCCTTTTTCTTGCAATAAGAACAATATTTCTTGGGACAATTGGCAGCAATATGCCCATATTCCGCAACAGAAACATTGCAAATTTTTAGAAGTCATAGGTGATCCTCATCCTTGGGCAGCATAAGCCACAGTTGCCATCCCAGAACTACCATGAGATTGCTCCAGAATAGCTTGAGTACTAAGACGTTTTTCTTCGCGAAGTAACTCATCAAAACAAATATCAAGAGAAGGAACAAGCAATCTATTCAACAGAGAGGAGCGAACAGATTCATATTCCGGGCGTAGTTTCATAAGAAACTGATCACGCCGGCTAGTCTCGTGAAAAGTCTAAATAGTCGAAAGAGCGGCAACAAGAACATCCGTTGTAACCAAATCAGTATATTCATGCCAAAGAGTTAGAAATGCCGAGTAGTAGTCTTGGATGGAAAGACTACCATGTTGAAACATGGCAATCGCATGTTCTAACTGAAAGCGACGAGCATCATTAGCTTGATGATAAACCTTCTTCAAGTAATTCCACATGGATTGAGCGGAACAATGAGCCCGTAAGTTGGTAACAATGTGGTTCCACCGAACCAAGAAGCCAAGACATAATCCGAGCATCAAGTACAGCCCATGAAGGAGGAGCCTTGAGATCATTGGATGTGTCAGGATTGGATGTTTAGGCGACATCCGTGCCATCAATATGAACCCAAAGATCTTTTCCCTTGAAGAAAAGTTCAAATTAAAATGCCCAAGTAGAGTAGTTTGTGCCCGTAAACTTGACACATACAGGTGCAAAGTCCATCACAAATAAATGAAGCCAAGACAAAGCAAAATAGAAACAACAATGGAAATCAACCGAGACCAAAAAAATAAACTGGAAGTTTCGGAAGTCACCAAAACAAAATCAACACAGAAGCCGAAAGCCACAAAAAAAAAAACTACTGACCAAGCCAAGAGAAAAAAAAATCCCACGTGAGAGTTGCTGCACCCAGACCAAGTCGAGAAGCCCACGGGAAGTCACT
Organism: Juglans regia; assembly: GCF_001411555.2. NCBI lineage: Eukaryota > Viridiplantae > Streptophyta > Magnoliopsida > Fagales > Juglandaceae > Juglans > Juglans regia. The sequence continues at coordinate 44,726,303 of NC_049901.1, read as the reverse complement.
AGAGATAACCAGACGTGCCGAAAGTCACAACTACGAGAATACCAAAGCCAAAAGTCACCAAAGAGCTGCGACGTCAACTATGAAGACATAGAGACGCCGGAAGCACCACCAGAGGGCTGCTCCGACAGTCACCCAACTACAGAAATTGCTGAAAGGTTTAGAGAAGGCTGCGTCGACAGCCACCCAACGGCAGAAAGTGCCGAAACCACCAGACCCGAAACGAGATTGTCGAAAGTCTAAAAAAAAATTGACGACGGCAAGAAACTAGGAGACGACTCTTGATACCATGTCAAGATAAGTCGAAATATTGTGTGAAAATAGCCGAATCATTGGCCTTGTGGTTTCTCTCTAATATATAAACTGTACAAAGGATTCTGTACATGGAAAGAACTATGTATATGCTAATTCTATCCCTATACAATCTGTCAAATATTAAGCTAATTATTCTGAAGAGTAAATCAAGGAAACAAATATGGAAACAAGTATGGAAACAAATATGGACAGCAAAGCTGTCCATTGACAGGACCAATATGAGAATCTCCCAACCTTTCACTTGGATACCAAGTGATGTTATAGTCGCCACCAATACACCACGCACCCTCCCACCAACTGCACAAGCCAGCAATCTCATCCCAAAGAAATTTTCTTTCACTATCAACATTAGGCCCACACACACCAGCAAAACTCCACCCGAAACCATCATTAACATTCATAAAAGAACAAGCCACCAGATATTCCCCAATGAATTCATCCACCAGATTTACAACTATCTTATACCACATCAAAATAATACCCCTGGAAGCCCCCTGAGAAGCTAAAGAGGCCCATCCGACATAAGAACAACCCACCAACTTCTTATAATGTTTCTGTCAATGGATTTCAGTTTGGTTTCTTGCCAACAAATGACATCTACTTTTAGCTGCATATTATGCTATTTGTGGAATGCTTATGCTTTTCGAGGAAAATGCTCAAGATTGTTCCTGCATGAATTTAGATTTGTTGTTATTGAGGGATTTGTACAGTTAAACCTCTTATGTTTGTGTTCTTTAGATTGAAGAATGTGACTTGGGTACAATCAGACTCATACCTTGTTGGACGTCCTTTCATCTATGCAGTCACATCTAAAGATGAAGAAACAGATTATCAGATGAGCACAACAAATGAAAATTGAACCTTTGCATAATTGAGATTTAGTTAAGACATTGTTTCTAAGTCAGAGGTCTAACCTGACAAATTATCATGCTTTTGAAGTTTTTGGTTCGAGTGCTGCTTCGTAATTCACTCTATCAACTGTGCGAGATAAATTATTGTTGAAATATAGTGAATAATTGATAATAAAATGATATAGTTTGTTATAATATAAATTAAATGATTAAATCTCCTTTTCACATAAGTTTAAACTTTTGGGATAATTGATGATTTAACATGATATTAGAGCAAATGTTCAGAGTTTGAATCCTAATTCCACACTTTACCCCATTTAAATTAAATATTCCATGTGTTAACCTGCCTTAATAGGTTTGGTCTAATTCACACATAAGGGGAGTGTTAAAATATAAATTAAATGATTAATTCACATCTTTCCATTAGTTTCAGCTTTTGAGATAACTAGTGATGTACCATAGCGCATCAACCAAAGCCATTTCTGTTCTATCCATCTTATTAAATACATGGAGGAAATAGAAAACTACAGTTGTATATCGAACTATGTACCGGTTCTGTATAATAAAATCTTATCTACCTCATGTTCAATCAGCTAATTGTATCCTCTTCCCTTTTTCTTGCTCGTAAAGGGTAGGAGGGGGCAACCGGAGGTGACCTCCCTACCTGGGTGTGACTATAGTAGCACCCCACCTGCTGGGAACTAGACTAGAGGGGCTTAGACGTTGAGAAGCTGCAAGCATTTTTGCAAGTTGGTTTGAGTCATAGCCTAGAACCTAGCCCCATGAGGGAATTCAATGAATCCTTTAGCGACCAATACTAATAGACTAAGGAGAATTCATATTCGGGTTTGAACTCGGGATCTATTACATGCCAAACCACATGGGAGGAACCCAAGGACCATTGAGCCTACCCTTGGTTGTGCATCCTCTTCCCAATTACTTGTATGTTGTATTGATTTGCTTCTTTAAGTTTTAGCTCAACTGTTATCTTCTGCTTCATATTCTTTTTGTTTTTCTATTCTTTAATGCTTTTTGTGGTAGACAATCTAATCTGATATTATAATGGCAGGTATAGAAGAGAAAAATATTGAAATCAAACTTAAAACATTTGGTCCTCAGGAAAACAGTGGTCCTGTAATCTTGGTAGTTAATGCATGTTGCAGCCGAGACACAAAAGAAAACTTTGTTGGGGTTTGCTTTGTTGGCCAAGATGTCACTGGACAAAAAGTAATTTGGGACAAATATACTCGTATCCAAGATGATTATGTTGGAATTATGCGGAGCCCTTCTGCACTTATTCCTCCAATTTTTATGGCCGATGAGCATGGCCGATGCTTGGAATGGAATGATCCAATGCAAAAAGTGTCTGGTTTGAAGAGGGAAGAGGCCACTTCCCGGATGCTTCTTGGGGAGGTCTTCACGGTAAATAGTTTTGGCTGTCGGGTTAAAGATCATGATACATTAACCAAGCTTAGGATACTACTTAATGGGGTAATTGCAGGCCAGGAGGTAGATAAGTTGTTGTTTGGATTCTTTGATCAGCAGGGTAATTATATTGAAGCATTACTTTCAGCGAACAAAAGGACTGATGCAGAGGGAAGGATTACTGGGGTTTTGTGCTTTTTGCATGTGTCAAGTCCAGAACTTCAGTATGCTATGCAGGTGCAGAGGATATCCGAACAGGCTGCAGCTGATAACATCAAGAAATTGGCATATATTCGTCGAGAAATCAGTAAGCCACTGAATGGGATTATGTTTATGCAGAATCTAATGGGATCTTCTGATTTAAGCAAAGAGCAGAAGCAGCTACTTAAGACAAGCTCATTGTGTCAGGAACAATTAGCTAAGGTTGTTGATGACACTGATATTGAAAGTATCGAGGAATGGTATGGCCTTTAGTTCGAGCGTTTATTGGCATGCTTGTTTACTTGAAACAACTTATTTTTTCCATATAACATCAGGTTCTCATATCATTCTGGATGAAGTTATTCTTAACAGACACTTAGGTTCTCGTAATCTTTCCGTGTCATTATTCTCATGCATAAATCTGGCACGAAGTCATTGATGGAAACTTTTGTTTTGGACACCTGCTTGTTATTTTAGTATGGAACAGCCCAACTGCATGCCAAAAGAAGTGTGGTACAAGGCCGCTTTTGAAATTGATAGACAGCCTTGTCTCCTTTGTTTGGTTTGTATGTCATAAATTGCTTATGAATTTCTTACTGACTTCTGTAAAAGGGGATTGTTTCAATAGCATTGATCAATGCAAAATGCAAAGTAAAGAGCATCAGTAGGGGAGAAATAAGATTAAAGGTTTAGTGTTATGTTTTGATTGTAGCTATATTTATGCCTTCTTGCAGGACTAATTGAGAAGGATAACGATGATTATATTGGTCAGTTGTTATTAGAATACGAGGAATGTCAGATATAAATACCATGGACAGTGAGAAAGAATGGAAGATCTCAGTTCCCAACTTCAATAGCATAGAATTGTTGTCCTTTTTAACTTGTGGTGTCTTCTCTGAGCCATTCATTTTTTACATTCAAAGGAGTGTAGCCGGTGGCTCATTATGTATTCAATCCAATTGCTGTTTATATGCTACAGTTTTTCCTTTGGTCAGAGTCCCCCTTCGTTTGCCAGTTGCCTTTTTAGTCAATCATCGGGTAGTCATGCATATAACCCTTGTTCACGTTATATGCGCATTACAAGATTTTGAGTTTCATTGTGAATTACCCTTCTGTTTACGTTTATTATATGTAAAGTGATGCTCAGTGTGTATTCCAGTATTTTGCTTTTCTGATTGATGTTATAGATTTTGGTTGCCTTCTAAAAGACCTTTGATCTTTGGGACACCTGTTTACAGTTACATGGTAATGAGCTCTGGTGAATTTAACCTTGGTGAAGCTCTTGAAGCTGTCATAAACCAAGTTATGATCTTGTGTCGGGAGCGCCAGGTGCAGGTCATCCATGATTTACCTGCTGAAGTATCATCGATGCACTTATATGGAGACAACTTGAGGCTTCAGCAGGTTCTTTCACAGTTTATGACTAATGCACTCCTCTTCACCCCTGCCTTTGAAGGATCACTTATTGCCTTCAGGGTGAATCCAAAAAAGGAACGTATAGGGATGAAAATACACATCGTCCATCTTGAATTTAGGTAAATCTATTAAATACCTAATAGTATTTTCTAATTTATATTGCCTTGTCATAAATTTTAATGCTTTGTATTGCTCAATTATTAGTTGCCATCCTAGGTCAGTAACAAATGCTTGTCAGATGAATGCCTGAATGATGTATGGAGTATTATCATCAAAATATCACCAATTCAAAAATCTCTTATTCGTTATAAATATGAAAGTGAAAAAACAAATCAAAGAAGGTATTTGAGGCTCAATATTTTATTTGTCACTGAATGCCATAAAATATAGGATTATGAATGTGAAAAGGAGATTAAGGTGGATGTGTAGGATATGAGGTGATTATAATCTCTTTATAATTGTGGGTCCTGATGAGGTTTCTACATTTAATGCTTTTACGTATTTGAAAAATAAAAGTGTAACAGTGGCTCTTGATGCATGTCTAAGATTATGCTGCCACTTGAGACTTTCTGGGGAAGAAAGGCTGAAAATGGCAATGGCTTTGTTATGTAGGTTGACCTTAGTTATCCATTTTCAGTAAGGATGAGTGAGAACCTTGATCTCTTTTCTAAAATGGTAAAACGTATCCAGGAACAGGTCTGAAAATGCCACAAATGTGAGAGAAGCAAATATTAGAACGCAGAGGAACCCACTTAGGATAATACCAAAATTTGCAGGGTAAACAATGTTTGTGATAATATATATTCCAATCTAACGAGTTCTTTTTGCACTTGCTTTGCCATATGTAACACTTTCCAAATCCATGGTTTTCCTTCCTAAGTGTCCTCATTTTCTCGTTTCCATCCTGTATGTTGTTTTCACTTTCACCCTCCATATCCTGCATCACATTGTTGAATGCATAATAATAAAAATTAAGAAAAAAGCTATAATGAATAGATTAACCGTATCCTAATGTAAATGACTAGAAACACAAATGGATCCACAAACTGTGGTGGCACACTACCAGCATGCCACGCCAGTTGAGTTTTTTATTTTTTTCCTTTCCCTCCTCCCAGCCCCCATTCCCCACCCCGTCAGCCCAGAGAGAGATCTAGAGAGAGAGAGAGAGAGATTGCGTACCTGCCGGTGAGGGGCGACGATGAAGACATTTCGATGTCAGTGACAGGGTGAGGAAGATGACTGGGCTGCGGTGAGGGGCGAGGAAGGTAAAGGGTGCAGCAGCAATGTCGGCGAGGGGCTAGGAAGGTGCGGCGGCGAAGTTGGTGAGGGGCTGCAGCGGCGCTGGGTTCGAGGGTTTGGGAAAGGGGAGGGGAAAAAAAAAAGGACTGATGTGGCACACTGGCATTGTGCCACGTCAGTTTGTGGGATCCCTTTGTGTTTCTAGCAGCCCTCTATGCTAATTAATTAATCCAACTTCTGGCATCAAAGAGAAAATTGGGACAGAATTTGGGTGCAACGCTGGAAGAATGTATTAGGCCTTTTACAGGAAAGAAATGAAGTTCTGAATATTTGCCATTCTCTCTGTAGTTTGTAGAGTTACCTCTTATCATTAGATTTTTTTATTTTTTTACTTTTATAGTGCATCTTATCAGCATAATTATGTGTGTACTACAACAATATCATATACATTATCCATTGTGTTTTATATTTTTTCCATGTGACATGCATCACAATTATCCCAACTAATCATTAGGAGTCAATGAATAATCGTGTGGTTCACATGGCAGGATCACCCAACCAGCACCTGGTGTACCAGAAAATCTGATTCAAGAGATGTTTCACCACAATCCCCGTGTCTCAAGGGAAGGTCTCAGCCTATACATTAGCCAGAAGCTTGTGAAGATTATGAATGGCACTGTACAGTATCTAAGAGAAGCAGACAAATCATCCTTTATAATTCTTATAGAATTTCCATTGGTATGTCACACTGACCAATGAACCTGTATTCTCTGACACCCCCAACATCCGTTGGCGACTTATCAAGTCGATGGCACGTGCGTGATGCCAACATGAGTTCCTGTATGGCCCAGAGATTGACCAGGGATTATTTAGAGGCTGGATGATGCTTGAATTTGTGCTCTGCAACTTGGGAAACCAGAATCTTTTACCAGAAAACGCAGAACGGATGAGTTGAATAGCTGGGTGATCAATTTTGATGTTTTTGGAAGTGAATTAACATAATAAGCTCACTGGAAACCTTCTCAAAACCTCAAGCTGGATATCTTCTTTCCGGACCCCCCTGTAACCTCTTATGTAAACATCAGTCGTCAATTAGTTTTGCTTTGTTTTTAGGGAGAGCTCGGTTGCTAAAACCTCTCTCTGTCTCTTTGAAACTCTGACTCCAGCTCTGGTGTGTGCAGTTTGGGATGTGGAATAAGCCAAGCAAAGGTAGTATCATGTTTAGAACTGAATCGATAGAGATGTATACATCAACGTTGTGAAATAACATCGATCATACGGACTTGGACAGCCAAAGCAGGCCATTGGCATGGTAATGCTTACCCATTCTATATGCGGGAAAAAATCTTTGTTAAGCACATGACTTCTATTAGTATTATATTATTATCAACGTCATCATTCTAGTTCAGTTCCATTTTCCTGTCAATAGATGTATGTTGCGAGTAAAGTGTAGTTGCCAGACACTGCCTCAATCATAACAGGAAGTTGATTCTTCAGGCATCAGGATGGAGCTGGTGCATCTGGGGACATGCTAGTGAAGTGTATATGATTGAATTGCTTCACGCTCTTAAAATGTGTACCAAATATGAATGCTAGAGGTATGTATGCTATCTATAGTTTACCAATGACAGCAGTCCCAGGGCACTAACTTCCTCATTGAATAGCCTATGGTGGGGGCATCATCAGTGAGTACTCGCAAGAGGGCATGTTCTAATAGCAGTTAAAATTGTTCTAAAACCACACGGATAGATTAATTAGGGTCTTTTAGAATAAGAGTGGCATATAGCATTATTCCTTCTTTTAAATGAAGTGGTTTGAACTTTTATATATAACTAAGCAACATGCAATTAATTTCATTGAGAGGAGTTTTTTTTTGAGTTGGGAACTTGGGAGAGGGGAGTTTCGAATTCCAAACCTTCATTTTGGAGACGAAAAGTTATGTCAATCAGACCATTTAATTAAGAGGAGTTAAAAAGTCTGTTAGACTATAAATGCTGAGCTAACAAAAATGAGGGGCATATAATTGTATACATGAGTGTACTTTCGCGGCGATTAATAAAATTTATCTTAGTTTAAAATAAAAACAAAATTAGGGACATTGCTTTTGCTTAGCCTACCTATCTTCATTTCCACGAATGAAGCCAAACGTGCCCTTAACGAGTGAAAACCTCGAAAAGGCTCCAACAGGCATGAACCAAGACGTTGCTGTCATAGCAGTACTATGTTTCGCTGGTTCCTTACATGCACTCGCAGGCGACTACCCAACCATTTAAACTCTGCTTTTACTACATTCACTGTCTCACCAATTCCACCACAAGACAATCCTTTTTTCCTCAAACCCCAAAACCCAACAAATCAGCTTAGAACATCCCCTCTTTTAATCCCATTACAAAACTTAGTTGATCAGTACAAAAAATCTCAGGCCCAACTTGCAAGGTCGCCCACCTCATCACATGTTTCCTATTCGGGTTCCGAAACGCGTGAATTTCTAGTTAGTCGATACCGCGATTCTCGTTGTTCAGAAGATGCAAAAGAGCTACATTTGCACATTTTCAAAAATGGGTTTGCTAATGATTTGTTTTTGTGCAATACCCTTATTAATATTTATGTCAAGAATGGTGACTTGGTTTCAGCACGTAACTTGTTTGATGAAATGCGCGAAAGGAATTTGGTTACGTGGGCTTGCTTGATTTCAGGGTACACCCAGAATGGCGTGCCTGATGAGGCTTGTACGCTTTTAAAAGGGATGGTTTCTCAGGGATTTTGTCCAAATCACTATGCTTTTGGTAGTGCTCTTCAAGCTTGCCAGGAGTGGAGACCGTTTGGAATTAAGTTTGGGATGCAAATTCATGGATTAATGTCAAAAACTCAGTACGCATTTGATGGGGTGGTATGTAATGCACTGATCGCAATGTATGGGAATTGTCAGGATTCTGCTGATGATGCTCGCCGTGTTTTTGATCAGATACATACCAAAAATTTGATATCATGGAATTCCATTATTTCGGTCTATTCTCAAAGAGGAGATGCAATTTCTGCTTTTGAGCTCTTCTCGAGAATGCAACAGCAGGGCTTGGGATTCATTTCAAAACCTAATGAGTATACTTTTGGAAGCTTAATAACTGCTGCTTCTTCGTCAGTTGGTTCTGGTTTGAGTTTGCTTAGGCAGGTTCTCACCAGGGTTAAGAAGGCTGGATATCTTGGGGATCTGTATGTCGGTAGTGCTTTAGTAAGTGGGCTTTCCAGGTTTGGACTGAATGATTATGCCAAACAGGTTTTTGAGCAGATGAGTGTGAGGAATGCAGTCTCAATGAATGGCTTAATGGTTGGTTTGGTGAGGCAAAAACGAGGAGAAGAAGCAGCTGAGATTTTCCAGGGGATGAGAAACTTGGTTGATATCAATCTTGATTCATATGTTATTTTGTTAAGTGCTTTTCCTGAATTTACTCAGTTGGAGGATGGCCAAAGAAAGGGTACAGAGGTCCATGCGTACGTCATCCGAACTGGATTAATTGACATCAAGCATGAAATTGGCAATGGGCTTGTTAACATGTATGCTAAATGTGGTGCTATCGTGGATGCTTCCTCTGTTTTCAAACTCATGGTTTGTAAAGATTCAGTCTCATGGAATACTATGATTTCTGGTCTTGACCAGAATGAGCATTTTGAAGATGCCATCATTAGCTTCTGTGAAATGAGGAGAACTGGATTTATGCCTTCAAATTTCACATTGATTAGTACTTTGAGTTCATGTGCAAGCTTGGGGTGGAAGATGCTGGGACATCAACTACATTGTGAAGGAATTAAATTAGGACTTGATTTGGATGTTTCAGTTTGCAATTCACTTCTTGCACTGTATGCTGAGACTGGATGTCTTGCAGAATCTGAAAAGGTTTTCTACTTGATGCCAGAGTATGATCAAGTTTCATGGAATTCAGTAATTGGGGCTTTTGCTGATTCGGAGGCATCAGTTGTAGAAGCTGTGAAATATTTCATAAACATGATGCAAGCTGGATGGAGTCTTAATAGAGTAAGCTTTATAAATATTCTTGCAGCAGTGTCATCTCTTTCACTTCTCCAACTGGGCCATCAGATTCATGGTTTGGTACTAAAATACTGTGTTGCAAATGACACTGCTATTGAGAATGCACTTTTGGCTTGCTATGGAAAGTGTGGAGAGATAGATGGATCTGAGAAGATCTTTTCTAGGATGTCTGAGAGGAGGGATGAAGTAAGTTGGAATTCTATGATTTCTGGATATATACACAATGAACTCTTGTCCAAGGCCATCGATTTAGTCTGGTTTATGATGCAGAAGGGTCAGAGATTGGACTGTTTCACCTTTGCTACTGTTCTCAGTGCTTGTGCTTCTGTTGCAACACTAGAGCGTGGAATGGAAGTCCATGCCTGTGCAATAAGAGCTTGCTTGGAATATGATGTTGTAGTTGGCAGTGCACTTGTCGACATGTATACCAAATGTGGAAGAATAGATTACGCTTCAAGATTTTTTGAGTTGATGCCCATGAGGAACGTCTATTCTTGGAATTCAATGGTATCAGGATATGCACGCCATGGACATGGACACAAAGCTTTGGAGCTTTTTTCGCAGATGAAGTCATATGGTCAACCACCAGATCATGTCACCTTTGTTGGAGTCTTATCAGCTTGTAGCCATGTGGGGTTAGTGGATGAAGGTTTTAAGCATTTCAGATCCATGAGTGAAGTATATGATTTGGCTCCTCGGGTTGAACACTTTTCATGTATGGTAGATCTCCTTGGGCGGGCAGGTGAACTTAAGAAGATAGAAGACTTCATCAATAAGATGCCAATAAAGCCCAATACTCTTATTTGGAGGACGGTGTTAGGGGCTTGTTGCCGAGCTAATGGTCGTAACACGGAGCTAGGTCATAGGGCTGCTGAAATGCTTCTAGAGTTAGAACCTCAAAATGCTGTTAACTATGTGCTTCTTTCTAACATGTATGCTTCTGGAGGGAAGTGGGAAGATGTGGCAAAGGCTAGAATGGCGATGAGGAAAGCAGCAGTAAAGAAAGAAGCTGGGTGTAGTTGGGTAACCATGAAGGATGGTGTTCATGTTTTCGTGGCTGGAGACAAATCACACCCAGAGAAAGAGTTGATATATGAAAAACTGAAGCAACTTAACAAGAAAATGAGAGATGCCGGATATGTCCCAGAGACTAGATTTGCACTGTATGATCTTGAATTGGAGAACAAGGAAGAACTCCTATGCTATCACAGTGAGAAACTGGCAGTTGCTTTTGCTCTCACTCGCAAATCCGGGCTGCCTATAAGGATAATGAAAAATCTTCGGGTTTGTGGTGACTGCCACTCTGCCTTTAAATATATATCAAAGATTGTTGGTAGACAAATAGTATTAAGGGATTCAAACCGATTTCATCATTTTGATGATGGTAAGTGTTCATGTGGGGATTACTGGTGATGGGCTTATGGAAACTTAAAATGGGGACGTTGTTCAGGGTATGATCATTCATTCGGGCAGCATTTTTTCTAGAGTATTAAGAATACCAAGGAAAAATTGGCAGAATTCTACAGAGAAACTTCCTAGTGTTTCTCAGCATGGTATTATTTGGGAAGGCTCAATACCAAGGCAAGGTTTTATACTTTGGTGGTCCTCATAGGCAGATCATGAACATAACTTAACATGAAATAAGTGAAGAGGAATGGTTTTGATGTTTTTTGTGCAGTAGCAATGATGGATTTCTCTCACATTTCTTTCAACTGTCTGAATGTTACACTAAAGGGAATCTACTGTGCATTTGTTTTGCATCAGAAGATCCATTTTTGCTATGGGAGCGTGAAAGATGCAATTTATACGAGTCAGCCACTGTGATTTGCTGCCACCATGTACAATGCGTGCATTGCAAATAAAATTTATTTCTGAAGAGACATCCAAAAATCATGCTAGATGTACAGGTTTATTGTCCTGTCATTGTGCTGGCTGTTGATACTATAACAATAGGAACAGTAGGGATGGGCAAAATAGCCCTTTGATTGGCTGCTGTTTTTGTATGTTTTTGTTTTTGTTTTTTGTTTTGTTGATAAATACTTTGTTTAGGATGTTCAGGAATATTTGATTCTTGTGTACATAGGAGGCACGCTAATGGAATATGTTTATATCTTATTTATCTTCATTAGTTATATGTGTCGTAACCCCAAGGGGTTGGCTCAAGTGGTGAAGGCTTTAGTCTTGGGGTATCACTTCCTTCAAGGTCCAAGGTTCAACACTTCATGGGTGTAAATAATCTTTTGAGACCGCCACACCTCCTAGTGAAAAGCCAATCCAGGGACTTAACTACTTCTGTGTAGGAAAACTTTCGAGAGTACGATGCATGAGACCGGGGTTTACTCTGCAAGGGTGGGTCGGAAGAGCCCGCTTCCGTGTAGGGAAACTTTCGAGGGTACGATGCGGAGTTTACTCTGCAGGGGTGGGTCGGAAGAGTTCACTTCCGTGTAGGGAAACTTTCGAAGATGCGATGCATGGGACCGAGGTTTACTCTGCAGGAGTCGGTCGAAATCCTGTCTTAGAGAGTTTCCTACATCAAGAAAGAAAAAAAAAATTTGATGTATCGTTGTATTCTTTCTTCTGAGTAAAAATATTCATTTACTTGGGAAAGGAAAAGAACACAACCTGAAAGCAAGCGTTCTTTATGGCGTAATCAGTCAATCTTCGGTTAATTTTGAGGAATGGTTGCAGAATAAATACAGGGCTCTTTAAGCTTTGATTTATTCATTAATTTGATTGATTAATCTCGTTGAATGTGTGGTTACATAAGACGAATGAACTAGTCCAGTCGATCTCCTCACTCTTTAGCACTAAAAGCCCACGACTCAGTTCAGTTGTCGCCACGTCATTTCAGGGCCCACAAATATGTCCATGAGCTTTCATGACAAAGTATTGAGCCTGGGCCCTTACTTCTGCATGCAACTGCTTAAATCATGACAAAGTATTGAGCCGCGGGCCTTTACTATTGTAGACGACTGCTTAAATTGGGCCTCCATTGACTTGGACTATTAAAATAATAGTACTAATAATTTACCAATTTGGAAACACTGTGGAAGAGGACGATGAAGAACCCAAAGCGCAAACAAAAACAGAGTATCTAAAAAGGGTTCTGATTAGGGTTTTTTTTAATTATTTTTCACGAAATTTTCGTTCTGGTACGTAATTTTTTCCTAATTAATCAGCTTGCACAGTTAATTTTTGGTTTTACTTACAGTAAAGTTAGATTCTTTCATCAAATTCTTTTCAATGATTTCTTTTTTATAATTTTCGTTTATCAGTACTTGCAGGTACTCTGCAGCACCACATTGTTGAAGCCAGAGAAATTAGAATCACTTGAGCGCTTTTTTGTGCAATTCTGTTGACTGGGTATGAGCTATATTTGAAATTAACGCACAATTCTATTATTTTCTATTGTTAGTTTTCACCATCTGAAGCTTTATTTAGGGTTTTTAATCCTTCTGCTTGAAGTTTCGTTAACTGCCTGGAACTGGGTCTGTTTCATTTTTCTTAGACCTACGTAAATTTACTGTGAAATTTCTGGTAGTTGAGCATCCCAGCTGAATTTAGGTTCTTTAATTGGCCCTATTGATATCATCTTTTTCTACATCAAACTACACACTGAATTTGTGGAATTTAGATTTTCTTCATTTATTCATTATTTAATATTTGATGTAAAGTATCTAATGTTTGTCTCACTTCGTTTTTCATTTCCGTGTTAGCTTTGACTTGAACCACATTGTTGAAGAAAATCAAATACTTATATAGTTTTCTGGCTATTTGCAAATATCCCTGACTTAACAGTATACATTTCAGCAGTACGTTTAGCCCCTCCCATCATTTCTATTCTAGCTTCTCGTTCATTTTGGTTCTGAAACTGAGGATGATATAAGATTATGAAGTTTTGAATTTTTTGTTTTGGAATGAAAGTTTACTCCAATTTTTACTTATAAAAGATGTTCTTTTTCAAAGTATTCAGATATTTGCCACATTTAAGAAAGATGGATGTCCTAGGTTTACTTAAGTCGATCTTTTTCTTTACACTATGGCCATTTTTAAATATTTTAAAACTTTTGACTTTCCTTTTCCTGTTCTGCATACTCCGGTACAGAGAATCAAGCAGGACTTAGGCAAAGCCAAATTCTTGCACCAAGTCGAAATGATAAATTTTTTCTTGTGCATTGTCCTGTTCATTTTAGAGGGCTCACATTCTAATTCTTGACATCTTCCATGGTCAATTAGAAAAGTGAGGAAAAACACAAAAGGAAGCAAAATTATCATATTATTATCATTTCTGTGGTGTTAGTTTCAGTATAAGGAGACAAACATATAAATAAATGAACTCAATTGACAAGAATAGTTCTATTTAGTCTTATTTGAGTGAATGTATTTGCTTTCTTCTGTCCCAACAATTTTTATATACCAACATTCTATGCTTTTTCAGCAACCAAGTAGAAGCACAAGAGATTTGGAACATTTTTGGGCTTTTCCAGGATATGACAATGAAGCCATCGAATAACATCTGGATTCGACGCCAACAGTGTTCATGTGGAGATTGGAAGTGTTATATCAAGTTTGAAGGAGATGATCAAACTTCAGCAAGCTCTCAGCTAGTAAAGAGTGAAGCAATGCCATCTTCGTCATTATTGGAAGCAGTCTTTACTCCTTACGTGGGTCAAATTTTCAAAAGTGATGATGATGCTTTCGAATACTATAGCAATTTTGCCCGAAAGAATGGGTTTTCAATTCGAAAAGCTCGTTCAACTGAAAGCCAAAATTTAGGGGTATATAGGCGAGATTTTGTTTGTTATCGGTCAGGGTTTAACCAACCAAGAAAAAAAGCCAATGTGGAGCATCCAAGGGAGCGCAAATCAGTACGATGTGGATGTGATGCAAAATTGTATTTAACAAAGGAAATTGTAGATGGTGTTACTCAATGGTATGTTTCACAATTTAGTAATGTTCATAACCATGAATTGTTGGAAGATGACCAAGTCCGCCTGCTTCCTGCTTATCGGAAAATTCAGGAGGCTGATCAAGAACGCATTCTTTTACTCTCCAAAGCTGGGTTTCCTGTGAACCGGATAGTGAAAGTGCTGGAATTAGAAAAGGGAGTTCAACCTGGACAGTTGCCCTTCATAGAGAAGGATGTTAGAAATTTTGTTCGGACTTGTAAAAAGACCGTACAAGAAAATGATGCTTTGCTTACTGAGAAAAGGGAGAATGATACACTGGAACTTGTTGAGGTCTGCAAGGCCATGGTGGAGAGGGATCCAGACTTTGTATACGATTGCACTACAGATGAAAATGGTAAGGTTGAAAGTATTGCATGGTCATATGGTGACTCTGTTCGTGCATATTCAGTATTTGGTGATGTGGTTACTTTTGATACAACATATCGTTCTATCACCTATGGATTGCTCCTTGGAGTGTGGTTTGGTATAGATAACAATGGCAAGGCAATTTTCTTTGGATGTGTTTTGCTACAAGAAGAAAATTCTCGTTCATTTACATGGGCTTTACAGGTTTGTGGATGCAAATTTTGTGATCAATTTGCATCTATCTGTTTTTACTTTTAATTATTTTCTTTTTCAACAGACTTTTGTTCGATTTATGGGAGGACAACACCCACAAACTATTTTAACTGATATAGATTCGGGGCTTGGAGATGCGATAGCAAGGGAGTTACCAAATACTAAACATGTGATATGTATATGGCATATTCTGTCCAAATTATCCAGCTGGTTCTCTTTGCCTCTGGGATCACAGTATGCAGATTTCAAAGCTGACTTTGATGTGTTGTGTCATCTGGAGAGTGTTGAAGATTTTGAACATCAATGGAATCTTTTGGTTGCTCGGTTTGGACTTGTTTCAGATAAGCATATAGCTTTACTGTTTTTATATCGAGCATCCTGGCCACTTTCCTTCATTCGAAGTTGCTTTGTGGCTCGTATGTTAACAGCTGAGTTTTCACAATCTCTGGACTCTTTCTTGAAGAGAATCTTGAATGCACAGACGTGTTTGCAAGCATTCTTCGAGCAGGTATGCTGGTCCCATGATTATGTTAAGTTTCTTCTCTTCAACCCCCCAGGCCCCCAAAGGGCCCAAACTATTTGACTAAATTGTTTAAGGTTTTTTTTTTTTTTTTTAATCTTTCAGGTCAGAATTGCTACCAACCTTCAAAATCAAACCAGAGAAGGAATGCAGTATATGCATATCAGGACGTGCATGCCTATTGAAGAACATGCACGGAGCATTCTTACACCTTATTCTTTTAATGTGTTGCAACATGAAATTGTGCTGTCCTTGCAATATGGAACAACAGAAATGACAAATGGATCTCATCTTGTGAGACACTACAGGAAAATGGATGGAGACTTTCTGGTTATATGGATACCAGAAGATGAGCAAATTCACTGTTCCTGCAAGGAATATGAACATTCTGGAATACTATGCAGGCATTCTCTCCGAGTTCTCACCCTGAAGAACTACTTTGAACTCCCAGAAAAATATTTTCTGCATCGTTGGCGATCAGAGACTTTGTCAGCGCCTATGGATGATCAAAATGCTCAAATCAGAAGTAATGACTGTGCTCAAACTTTTCATTCTCTTGCCGAAACTATATTGACAGAGTCATTGATCTCCAAGGAACGGTTTGATTATGTTCATAGAGAACTTACAGGGCTCCTTGAGCATATTAGAAATATGCCAGTTATTGATGAATTTGCTTTGAATACGGCACCTAACAATGTCAGTGAATAGATTTGTTGGGTTTAGCAAATAGTAAAAAATGAGTGCTTCACTTGGGCCCCGATTCGTTTAGAGATATAGGTTTGTTGGAAGATGAAAGCAGACAATGTGGAAGGAACCAAAAAGTGGTTACTGACATTTATAAGCTCATCCTTTGATAGTAAAAGACAATAGAGCAAGGGAAGTACAGATTTTTTTTTTGTAAAAATGTAAAATTGTTATTTTTAAGTAACTTCTTTCAGAAGGGTGAACCGTGAAGGAGGTGTTACCCCATCCATGAGATTTTTACCCAACTTGGAAGTGATGTTCTAGTTTATAACTTGTTCGTGCAGGCTTACCTTTCATAATTCTTGGTTTAATATTTCTTTCTCTGCCGCAAAGTACATCCCGTTTGTATTGTTGTTAATTTTATACGTGTGAGTTCATCACTTGTTACTAAGGCTTCATATTATGAATATGATGTATGAGCATATTCTGATAATAAAACTCTGTTACATTTGAGTTGCGATTCATTATAGACTTATAGTTGAGTTGGAGTAGGTTTTGGTCCAAGATTCTGATCATAAAAAGGTGCAAAAATGGGTCAATTTTCTCTCAAGACAGACTGTAGGAATTTCCTTTGTGGTCTCTCTAAACCCTTAAAATTGTGTATATCGGTTGGGGTTTGACAGGTGCACAAGGACTTCAAAATTGGCTAGAAGCCTAGAACTGCAAGTATCGCAATTTTGATGGAGCCAAAGTCGAACAAGCACGATTTTTGGGACATTTTCATTAGGGCAAGGTCAAGAACTGGTTGAATTAGATTATTGATTCATGTTAGCTCAAATCAACATTAAATCAGAGTCTGAACCAACATTTTGTCAATCTCAAGAATAAAAATCGTGCTACGACCATAAAGATATTCTACAAAAGTAAATCCACAAACTGACATGACTACATATCATGCGTTAGATCTATTTTATAATAAAATTAACTTTATAATCTAACGAACCACGTCAACTCATGTCAATTTGTAGGTTTATTTTTATAGAATCTCTTTGTAACTAAAGTATTTTTAAGAAGAAATAATTCTATGGACGGAAGCGTGTCATCATTGGTACAGTACCCTAATGTTCAATGGAATAGATCATGACACGAACATGTCTCACTCATAAGAATTCAATGTCTCTGCTTGTCGTAGAATCTGTCAAGCTTTGTCGTAGAAGTTGTTTTCCCTTTTTCTGAACTCTTAGGGGACAGCTTGATTATGTTTCTGAATGCTCTCCCTAAATATCTTGTTACCAAGTACTTTCAGAACATTATTTCGATACTCCACAGAATAATTTTTAGAATATTCTGTAAAACAAAACCTGGTTTTACAGTTTATACAAAATCAACGGGGCGAACAAAAGGTTTACATATTTTTCATCCATCCTAATCTGTCTTGAATATTTACTAACGTTTGGTTTTGTGTATGTATTCAATAACCCAGATGGCCACATTAGATCAGTTGAAGAAAGAAGGCACTATATAAGTTAGTTAGATGTATTGGTAAGTGAAGGAAGCCTGCGACCTGCGTGTTTAAGAGTGGTGGGGGTGGGTTTGTGTTTCTCTTTGTCTGATAAATAATTCAGAGAAAGGTGGTTTTTTGCAGCCCATTCTGCACTCAAGCATGCCCTCCAACTTCAAGTGATGGGGACCTTAAAAAGTTTGGTTGGATGTTGATTTTTGACCCTCTGCCCGCTAATTAAAATTACCCCCAACAAAAAGTGATTGCACTTAAGAGACGTGAACCATTTTCATGGCTCTCGCCATGCGCTTAAAGACTGATGATCATAGGATTAATTTCAAGAAGTCCGGTTGGTAGTTGTCTCAATGTGCCTGCAAAAAGTGGTGAACTTTCACACGTAATAAATATTTGACAACTTGCTAGACATGCCTTTGCCAATGTGGTGTAAATTCCTGCCTGTTCCTCATAATGTTACTGCCATATCTTAATCTTAAAGAAATGCATTAAACTCAGACGAATCTCTCTCTCTCTCTCTCTCTCTCAATCTGTGTCTGTGTGCTGTGAACGGTGGAATGTTTGATTGGATTGACTCATTTTTCAACTTGTCCTTACCCGAAGACCCAAGACTTGAGCAAAGCGCGTATTTGATTGGTACCTTCTTTCCAAGGGAACAGAAAGATCGCATTCACATGTGCATAGAACATAGACGAAGACTTTGTCGACTACGACTACGACTAGTTAAAGTAAACGACAGTGCTAGCGGGCTTAGCCGCTTGCGTACCGCTAGTGTTTTTCTTTTTCTTTTCTTTTTTTCTTTCATTTTTTTAAATAATTTTTTAATATCCTTATTCATTTTTAAAATATATATATAATTTTCGTAATATTTTCTTAAAGTAAAACACACTTGGGAAACCGAGCAGAGTAATATTACACCGATCCCACCTACGATTCTATTTGATTTTCCTGTCTACTTCTCTCTAATTACCGCAATCACAATTTCTTTCAAATTATGTATGTATGTATGTATAGAGGAGTTCTGGCTCTAAGTTCCCATGCGCGATCATTATTCGTTTGTTGAAACCAAGAGATTTATGTCCAAAGTCTAGAAATAAGGATTTTTTTACAATGAAAATTCTTATCCACGCAAATAAATTATATAAAAATAAATTTATAAATTGACATGATTTTATATGATCTGTTAGATTTATTTCATAATAGAAATAATTTTATAATTTAAAATATCATATCAAATTATGTCAATTTATTATAAATTTATTTTAACGTAATTTATTTCGTGACAAAAGTATTTCTCTGTATAATTTATTGCTGAAACTTCCATTCCAAAAAAACACTTTGAGCTAAATTAGAGTTAGTACAGACACACACACACCCTGACGGAATTGAAGAGGGTTGGGAGAGCTAGACCCTCCAGAAAAATCAAAGTCAGGGGCATCTTTTTGACAGTGTGCGCGCGGGTGCTTTAATCGCTAAAATCAAACCACGATCAGTTGCTGCCCTCCGAATTTTATTTCTTCTTTCTTCTTTCTGATAAAATCATCAAATATTTTGTTCAACTCTTCTGTACTCAGAAGCTCGAGTCCGTTTCCTTCTTCTTCTTCCTCTTCTTCTTTGATGATAACAAGGCCATTATCTTGTTCTTCATCTTCATCGTGCATAGCCAAAATTAGCCCATTCTCTCCTTCTCCTAGCGCAATCAAAGTCCCATTTGCTCTTTCTTCTTCCTCTTCAACTTCAGGTAGTGCATTTTTACTTCCATCCGACGCCTTATTCTCTGACAGTCCGAGTTCCTGTTCTGATGGCCGAGTACTATCTCCATTCTTCATGACACATTCTTCATCAAGATCATCCCCTAATGAAGAATTATTCCCGACTAGACCAGAGTTCTTTACAATAAAAACTAGGAGTCCATTGCAAAACAGGAACACATAGTTCTTGTCAATGGTGTAGCTAAAAGGTTTCAAGGGAAAAGTAGAAACGTGGATATGGAAGGAATCGAGAAGAAAAGGGAGCAATGAAGAGTGGGACAAAATGATAGATAAGAGTGAGAAGGAGAGTAAGAATCTGATGGTTTTGTTGGAATTGCAGAAGTGGCTGAACATATTTGCAGCTTGGATATATGGATGCCTGAAATGACCCATGATCTTCGTGTCCAACAACACAACAAGAGAGGACCTCGTTCTTGTTCAGTGGGAGGGGAGAGAGTTTAAACTCATTAGGGAGTGACGAGATGAGAGTGGTGAAAGACAAATTGAGTATATGCTAAAGGGGCATGATGCATGTATTTATATAGAAGCTCAGAACCTGGCCAGTAGTTGGCAAGGCAAGCAAATTTACACATCACACGTAAATATATATTTATTTTTTTGTTTTCCTTACCAAATGTCTGGTAGATAAATGATGAACAAAATATTTATTTTAAAAAAAGACCCAAGTCAACAAATAAATAAAAAACTTCTTCTGAGACTGGGTCTTATACATGGAAAGGCTTCTATAGCTGTCCTATAACTTGAAAAGTAGATGTGTGGAATTGAATTGACTAGCTTTGTGGAAATCTTTCTGCGATTTAAAAGGAAAAAGATGAAGTAGCTTTAACTCCTGGTGGCAGCCAGTAATATTAAATAAGATTAAATTAAAAGATGGCCATCGGGTCTCTGGTCTTTTTTTTTATATGTTTCTTAAAGAGAGTTTGTAAATATTGTTATACCATAAAGAGAAATGCTTTAATGGGTTGGTTTTAGTTGAATATAAATATATATATATATATATATTGTAAAAAAAAAAAAAAAAAAAAGGTATTCAAGTGAACACTCATTCACCTTCTCTTAGTGGTTATGAAGTGCATAAGACTTGATAACTAGCCATTAAGGACCAGCTGGATGACACTTGCATCACAAACAAGAAATCTCTTTCTCAATTGGTTCTTTTTAGTCCCGCTATTTAGGCTGTAAAATATGTGCTTGTTGTTCTGGTATTGCCACGTAGCACACTCCACTATCAATATGGGAGATTCCAGATGAACGACGAGGAAGAAGAATCTGTGAAACAACCGCACTAGATCCTAGATATTTATGATGAGGTAATATCGTTCCGCTATACATTCTGATCTAGTATTTCTAACAGTAATATCGTTCTGCTATACATTCTGATCTAGTATTTCTAACATATAAATATATATATATATATATATATATATATATATATATATATATATATATATATTGATTGAATGGCCTGCAGCTTCCCCCATTTCTCGATTAGGAATGTAGATGAATGGGAAATGTTTATATTTACGAATGGTCCTAACTTATTTTGATCGATATGAATGTCATTTTGTAAGTCCGATTCATCTCTAATTAGTAATTACAGTGCATGGATAAACAACATCACTTTTCCTTCCATTTACTTTTCTTATGTTTTGGGTACGTAGCTTGGGTGGAGATGACCACATCATGATTTCAAATTAAAGAGGTGTGCTAATAATATATATATTTTAAAAAAAAAAGTTTCGACGAGGTGGGCATGAAAGTTTTAATTTGGAAGGTAAAATTACAGAAAGACTTTATTGAATATTTATAATTATGGGAGGCTTCAACTTAAGCATACACCGGCTGTCACACATTTAATAATCAAATAAGTAGGCGAACTGAAGAAACTTCCATCAATTTTCCAGCCTTGCGGGACGTTTGGTTAGTTGGATATGTCATTTTGAAGGAAGATGCATCTTTTCTTTTCTTTTTGGGTTAATTACATTTTGTTTTTCAAACTTTTACTCAATTCACAATATACCTCTGAAACTAATAATTGCATCAAGTGGATCCTCGAACTTTCAAAATTTCACAATCCTCCCCTTCCGTCTACCAGCAACGTTAAATCTAACGAAAATTCACTGCATGTGTTACTCATATACATAACATTCACTGCAAAGATGTAATTTTTATCTAATTTATTATCATTGACTATATAAAATAATATATGCTATCAATTAATAATTAATCATTAATCATTAACCATATATAAAATTATTTTATACCTAAGTTGCAAGCAAGTATGAAATTGATTGCACGGCCTGAGTTTTGATCCGGGCCGGAAACCTGTTATCCAAGTTCCATACTGGGCCGGGAAAAAACCCATCCCGGATGAACAATCCTATTGTGGATGATGCTACCAAATGCTCTCTATAAATTCCATATGTAGCTTGTGCTAGATTGAGAGGATCGTGGTTTCTACTTTTTACGATTCTACAACTTGGGATTCATTACCGCTTTTTATTATTATTATTATTTTGAGATTGTACAAATAGCTTGAGAAACAGACATTGGGACTTTACATTTCAATATCCTCCATATTCCAAGCATATCTAGTTAATCGATGTGCATCATCATTTCCCATTCTATGAACATGGAGCACTTTGCACTCTTGGAAGCTTTTCAACAATCTCTGTATTTCATTCGATAAATGGCCTAGAGCTGAAAAACTATCTCCAGATAAATGAAATTCATTAACAAATAATAAACAATCACTTTCCACAATAAGCTTTAGGATTCTCCATTGAACACAAAATTGTAGCCCTCTATGCATAGCTAATGCTTTAACAGATTCTGAATTTGTCATCTTATTTCCCACCTTACTACATGCAATGATAACTTCCCCTTTTTCATTTCTAAGAATAACACTCATACCAGCTTTTCTTTGATAAAAACAAAATATGTCACCATCAACATTCAGCTTTAACTATCCCGATGGAGGAGGTTTCTAACAACACATCTATTTTGACTCCTAATGCACAAAGACTACACCTCTTTGTGAGATTTCTGCAAAGATAAAGCATACTCAATCACATATTTTGGGTCATGACACAAATTTTCATAAATTAATTTATTCCTCCTAAACCAAATTTCCCATACTATTGAGAAAAATATGGACAAATCCTCATGAGAGCCTACTTCCTTTACAAAATTTGCCAAATCCCAAAAGGACAAACGTTGCTTAGCCTGCTGCAAAACTGGGGGATAATTACTCCAATACATACAGATTTCTTTACATAAAAACATAGCATGTGCAAGGTTCTCTGTTTGGTTTTTTTACAGAAATAACATTTGTCTTCCACAGCAATATGTTTCTTTTTCAGATTGTGGAAAGTTGGAAGACCATCACAACATGCCCTCCATGCAAATATCTTTATTTTGTTTGGGAGTTCCGCCACAATCTCTTCCAAAAAGAACTTTTTCTGGCCTCCATCGAGCTTTATCTTATGTGTAACTTTGAAGTATTATGAAGCAGCTTATATACACTTTTGACAGAGTAGATCTCATTCTTTTCTTGATTCCAATACCACTTGTCATTTGAGCTGGGGTATATTATGATCTTTAATATTTTAGTTGATACATTTGAATTGAAAAGAGCTCTAAATGTTTTCACATTCCACCGTTGAGTATTAACAACAATAAGAGAATCAACAGTTGTTTCTCATTCTTCCACAATATTCTGATCAATGAGTTTATTGGAGTAAATCCAAGTATCCAAGGGTCTTGAACCACCTTCACTGATTTTTCATTTTCAATTCTCCATATAAAACTTCTTTTCAGTAGTTTAATAGCTTCTCATATTTCTCTCCAGGCATAAGAAGGATTTTGGCCCAATTTAGAATCAAAAAGGGTTGTTCTAGGAAAATCTTTTGGCCTTATACATTTTGTGGAGTAATGATTCCTCATTCTGAAAATTCTCCACCCTTATTTTGCTAAGAGAGCCAGATTAAATATCTCTAAATCTTTAAATCTGAATCCTCCTCTAAACTTTGATTCACACATCTTACCCCTGCTGATCCAATGAATTTTATTTTCCTCTGATATCTTCCCCACCAAAACTGTGACATCATCCTTTCTAGCCCAGTGCATAATGATCCTGGTAGCTTAAAGCGTCTCATTGCATAAGTTGGGATAGACTGTGCTACTACTTTAATAAGAACTTCCCTTCCACCTTGAGACAATATACTACATTTCTAGGTTTGAAACTTCTGCCAAATTTTTTGCTTTATAACCTAGAAAGCTTGATTCTTTTATCTACCAACAATAGGAGGTAAGCCCATATAGCTTTCATATTGTTGAGTATGACTCCTATCCCATAAAGACATGATTTCTTCTTTCAACTCCTCTGTCACATTTCTACTAAAAATCATAGATGTTTTCTCTCGATTGATTTTCTATTCCGAGGCATTGCCATATTTATTCAGCAGCAATTGAATGTTTTTATTTGTCTCTAAGTCAGCCTTACAAAATATAACACTATCATTTGGCGAGCAATGTTGGAACCCTAATTTATACTTACAAAATTCTATTTGGCGAGCATTCAACTTCGTTTCTTGAAGAAACAGAACATCGGGATCTTTCTTCTTGACAAGGTTTCGAAGTGTGCAAATTCCACGTGGGTTCCCAAGCCCACGGGAATCTCAGCTTAAAAGTTTCATTGATCTCGGGGGAGCTGTGGAACAACCTCCACCGATATCTTTGAACTGGACTCTGTCTCTCTGCGTTCATTACTTCTGTTAGACACCATCTTCCTCCCTTTGTGTTCATCTTCTTCTCCGTTCTCTGAAACTTCATTCTTCCCTCTTCCTTATCCATTCTGTCTCCCCTTTTGGAAAAACTCCTTGGGCCATCACATCTATTTCCATCTTCCTTCTTTTCCATTTTCGGCCTTTTGCATTTGGATTAATGATAAGCGACGTAAGTGGGCTCTCATCTTGGGATAAAGCCTCTAAATGGCCCAAGCCAATGGACTCATTTTCTATATTTATGGGC
This sequence comes from Juglans regia, assembly GCF_001411555.2. Classification (NCBI taxonomy): domain Eukaryota; kingdom Viridiplantae; phylum Streptophyta; class Magnoliopsida; order Fagales; family Juglandaceae; genus Juglans; species Juglans regia. The sequence continues at coordinate 44,701,763 of NC_049901.1, read as the reverse complement.
ATGACTTCATCTTCCTAAATATGCAATTGATTTGTCACCTGCATTGGAATCTCTCTGTGCTTCCGTTACGCCTGATTTCTTGCTTCCATCACCCATTTTTAATTGAATTACAGCAAGTATAATGTCAGTACTAGTAACTTGGGGATTACTAGGATTCTATACAATCCCAAGATTCCCTCTCTCCGAAATTTCCTACACAATCCTGCCATTTCTGCCCTCCAAATTATCTCCCGAATATGAACAGTCTAAGATTTTCACCCCTTCTGTTTATTGTCATTTATTGCGCACCTGAGTAGTCGTCGGAATATGATCCATTTTCACTTGTTGTTGCCACTTCTCTCATCTCCAATCACTGGAATTTCTAACACGGAGCCATTGTCCATAGAGAAAACCTCCAATCTCATAAAACTCATTTGTTGCCTTCCACTTTTCACACTCCCAATGGTATGCCCTAGTGTTCCACAACAATAGCAAAAGGTAGGCAGTCTCTCGTATGTGAGTCGAACCCAACAAGAATTATTTGTTCCAACATTGATTTTTTTCCGTCGCTGGAGAGGTTTCGTGAAATCAAGACAGATTCTAACTCACATATATTCTCCCCATTCCAATTCTCCTTTCTCCAAATCCACTTCCATAACCTTGCCCAGCGAACTCCCAATGAGATGGCCAATATACTCGTTACGAGCCATAAAAGGTAGATCATGAATACAAACCCATAATAGCAACTCTGTTATTTGAATGTGATGAACCTATTGAGTACCATCAAACTCTTTAAGCAACACTAGATTTTTATAAAAAATCCATGGCCCCTCACGTTGCACCCTTTCTTTATCTCAAACATCCTCAAATTCATCAAGTATGAACACCGACTTTAGGTCTCGAGACCTAATAGGCTTCACAGATCTCCGTATCTTCTTCATTGTTTGCTTAAAAGCCTCTCTGTTGTAGTGTTTTGTGGTGAGAAGCTTAAAAATAAAGCAATTTTCTCCTCTTTTAATTGCTTCTTCCATAAGACTTGTCTCCACATGAATCTCTTCCTTCCTTCTCTTGTTCCGTAAGGGACATCTTTGCATACAGCGCCTCCAATCCATCCTCCATTTCAAAACACTTCTATCAAACCTATACATTGACAGGAAAATACCTCTACTCAGGGGAGACCTGGAGAGAGGAGAAAATACCTCTTTTATTAATTTTGGATAAAGATAATGATGCACATACAACTATTTATCAACGCATTTTACAATCAGTTCAATGATAATAAAGTTCAATAATGATACGTTGATCATTTTCCTTGGACAATACAGGGCTTGGGAATATACAGTACTAAAACGTCTAGGGCCCGAGCTCCCGAAATTTAGTTTCGTTGGCCCATGCAAAGCAGCCCAAGCGTTTAGCCTCTGTTTCTTGTATGGGCCATTCCTAATTGTTTGGCAGCCTCCTTTTGTAATCCTGTATTTTATTGTTTTGTAAAGTTAACAAACGGTCGTATTGTGTTTTTAGAAAATCCTTGACCGCACAAACAAGATTGGTACTTTGATTTGATTAGTTGCGTGGTGGTTTCACTGATCGGCGTCTCTTCAACAACTCAAAAGGCCAGCTTATTATCTATTCTTCATTTGGTTGTAGATAGCCAGATGTATCCAAAATTCTTTCCTCGCAAATAAGATCTATATTGCATATATACCTCTCTCATAATTGCTGAAAACTGAGCTTAATTTTTGTCCGACGCAATTTGCATGGCTACTCAGTTTAGTTATTGCTCTTCTTCTTCAACCACCTTCACACCCTCTTCGTTCAAGAATGAGACACATCTATTTAGTAGATTTCACATTTTGCCAAGAAAATCACATTCTTGCACATGGATCTCGCTGATTCGTCCAAGAATCCGTCCCAGAAAGCACTTTCAGCTTAAATCCTCAAATGGGCATCCGCTCAATGCTGTTTCTTTGCAAGATGGTAGAGTTTTTCTTTCCTTTTCGTTTTTTCCTGGGTAGATGGTAGAATTTTTCCTCTTTAAACCGATATGTACCGTCCCTCTTTTTCTTTTTCTTTTTCTTTTGAATAATTAGCTTTCCTCGCGTATGTTTTTTTCTTCCCAACTTGATTATTGGTTTTCTGTTTCCCACTTCTTGGTATTTTTTTCATTACAGATGTGTGTGTGTGTTTGTGTGGGTTCTCTTATGGTTTTGTTGAATTGGTTTCAGATTGTCAGTTAATTTGGAATTGTCTTGTTAGGTGCCTTCTGTATGCTATATCACTCATAAGCGTTCTTTCACTGGCATTGGATTTGTGGAAGTATCTGAGATGGAGTCTTCAACCTTAGGATAGAAGACCCTTCATTCACAATGATAATGGGGAATACTTGTTGGATTACTAACCGTTTGCAATTTAGCTGAACAGTTGTTACTTAGTAAACTTTTCCACAAATAATAAAGTTTTAAACTTTTAAACTTGTAGAGGCAGAAAGTTCTAGCCTTTTAACTTCTGAAGTTTCATCTGTGCTGGTTTATTGGCCACAAAATAGCATGTGATCCTGAATACATGTACTGATAACAATTCCAGCAAGTGGTCGAGAAGGTATTTGCTTTTGAAGATTAGGAATGTATTTGGTTTGTTTATCTTGCTTATCCCTATGTTGGCATTCCATTTATGCATCTGTTTTCTTTGTTTAGCATCTTAAAATTCAATTTTAGATTGGATTTTAGAGTAGGTACATCTGGAGTTCCTCTGGCCAAAAATGATATGGAGCCTCAAGGGAAAGAGGAATCCCTTCCATTTTCACAATCAGAAAATCTAGGACCTCAACTCAGCATAACCGTTGTTGGCGCTTCAGGAGACCTTGCCAAAAAGAAGATATTTCCAGCACTTTTTGCTCTTTATTATGAAGATTGGCTACCTGAGGTTCCTTTCTCCTATTGCTTCTTAAATATTTATTTGTTGCCTGGCTATGTCAAATAGATAAAAATAAATAAATAAATAAAAGATTAAAATGTTTGACAATGGCTTACCAATTACAATTATTTATTGTTCAATTATCTCTATGCAGAATTTTATAGTGTTTGGTTATGCTCGGACCAAAATGACTGATGAGGAGCTACGGAACATGATTAGCAGAACCTTAACTTGCAGAATTGATCAGAGGTGTTCTATATTTCTAAACCATCATCCACATGCAACAATGTACTTTGTTTTTTTCATGGTAGATATATTGATACACAGCAAGAACTTACAGGGAAAATTGTGAAGAAAAAATGGATCGGTTCTTGAAAAGATGCTTCTACCATTCTGGACAATATAATTCTGAGGAGCATTTTGCAGAATTAAACAGAAAGTTGCAGGAGAAAGAGGTAACTCTGATGCTAGATTAAATCCCTTATCATTGTTTCTCGTCTCTGTTTGTCCTAACTATAGTGAATGGTAATTGTAATCTATTCATATGTTTCAGCAGGTGTTGACCTGCTATTTTATACCCATTTTCAACCAGAGGAGAGAGAGAGAGAGAGAGAGAGAGAGAGATGAACAGAATTCCAATGTCTACTAATTTAAACTTAGCAGAAACAAGCTGTTTATTTTTGTTTCCTAATTTATTGCATTAGCATAATTCACAGAATATTCCTGTGATCTTAGCTGAATCTCTTTGTTTGTTCCCAAGGCTTACCCTTTTTGGTGTTGTGACTCTCTGGCCGTGCTTTCTTTCAGGCTGGAAAACTATCAAATAGGTTATTTTACTTGTCAATACCTCCGAACATATTTGTCGATGTTGTAAAATGTGCTAGCCTTAGGGCTTCTTCTACAAGTGGGTGGACAAGGGTCATTGTTGAAAAGCCATTTGGTCGTGATTCAGAGTCATCTGGTGAGCTGACAAGATGCCTGAAACTGTACCTAACTGAAGACCAAATATTCAGGTACATTTTTATTTGTTGCTTTTGATAGACATATAGAATTAGTGAGAAAATCTTGATCTTGCTGATGATTTCCAGGATTGACCACTACTTGGGCAAGGAGCTTGTTGAGAATCTCTCAGTGCTTCGCTTCTCAAATCTTGTTTTTGAACCTCTATGGTCCCGAAACTTCATCCGCAGTGTGCAACTTATATTTTCTGAAGATTTTGGTACAGAAGGACGAGGGGGGTGAGCACCAAATATTAAATGATGATAAGAGAAATGAAGTTACATTAATCTTTCTCAGGCAATGAGCACCTGCTTGTTTTTGTTCAATTTCTCAGATACTTTGATAACTATGGAATAATACGAGATATTATGCAAAATCATCTTCTGCAAATACTAGCACTTTTTGCAATGGAGACTCCTGTCAGCTTAGATGCTGAGGATATCAGGAACGAAAAGGTATTATCTTTTGTTGCTTTGAAGTCGACCATCAAGATTGTGGTGTTAGTTTTTTCTTCTCTGATATCTATCACTTCCTTTCTGAAGACCTAGCTTACAAACCAGTCAAAAAAGTATTGATGACCTTTAGCATTACTCCTAACCACCCCTCCATCCCCGTTCTATGTCTAACCGAAAATAAATATAGAAGTTTCTAGAGGTGTCTTGCAAAAGAGTGCCTTCATTTGTGAGGAGATCATAATACTGACCAGTGAGCATGGTCTTGATTTCAGGTTAAGGTCCTAAGGTCAATGAGACCACTGCAGCTTGACGATGTAGCTGTTGGTCAATATAAGGGCCACAGCAAGGGCGGAAAATCATATCCTGCTTATATAGATGACCCAACTGTACCAAATAACAGTCTTACTCCAACCTTTGCAGCAGCAGCTCTCTTTATAAATAATGCCAGATGGGATGGGGTTCCTTTCCTGATGAAAGCTGGCAAGGCTCTCCATACTAAGCGGTATTATAAAAAAACTTGTTGATGAGAAGCTTTTCTATTGAGTATGCTCTTGTATGTTGTTGAGGTTTAATAATTGTATGATCTGAAAAGTTTTGTTGCAATGGAACTCCAGAGCAGAGATCAGAGTTCAGTTCAGGCACGTCCCTGGTAACTTGTATAAACGAAACTTTGGAACCGACTTAGATAAGGCCACAAATGAGCTTGTGCTTCGTGTACAACCTGATGAAGCCATTTATTTGAAGATCAATAACAAAGTTCCTGGTCTTGGAATGAGATTAGATCGCAGTGACCTAAATTTGCTTTACCGAGCAAGGTATGAGAATAATGAAGACATTTTTTTGACTATTTGTTCTCTTATATTCTAACAGACATGTCGATTATCAGACTAAAATTTTCCCATGCTCATAACTATTTTCCAACCTTCAAGACCTTAATTATGGAGGTTGAAAGAGAAGTATTTGTTGAGTTACTGTACATTCCGAGGTTCATACTTTATCTTTTAAGGCAATGTGTTATGCATTGATTTTCTCATTTATACCAGTATATATTCTTAGGCCTAGGAGTTTTCCTAGAAATATACAATATAATTTCGTGATGCACGAACCATGGTGGTTCGTGATAGTTAAAGTTTGAGTAGGATACATTTGTCTAAGACTATTGCAACATCATGGATTTTTTAGTTGCTATTAAGACCTTAGTTAGGATGTGGTTTCGATTTGCAGGTATTCAAGGGAAATTCCGGATGCATATGAGCGGCTACTCTTAGATGCAGTCGAAGGGGAGCGAAGGTTGTTTATTAGAAGTGATGAGCTTGATGCTGCCTGGGCGCTATTTACTCCCTTGTTGAAGGAACTTGAACAGAAGAAGATTGTTCCAGAGCTCTACCCATATGGTAGTAGAGGACCAGTTGGAGCACATTATCTTGCTGCAAAACACAATGTTCGTTGGGGAGATCTCAGCGGCGAGGCCTCGTGAGTGGCAAAGAGCTCTGCATACTATTATTCTGGATGCTTACAGCCAGCCTACTCGCGTTTCTTTTAACTTTTTCTCTTTTCAGTGGATGATTTGTTGTGTTACGAAGTTCTATTATTCTGGATGCTCCGATAATTTGGTTAAATATCCAGAGTGTGATTGATTGAATAATGTGGGCGAAGTAAATCATGCAATGTGTAATATCAATTCAGATATTACTCGCATAATTATGCTCAGACCTGCAAGTGCATGCATAGCAGAAACTTGGAAGCCCAGAACCAAAATAAAGATGCCTTTCTTAACTTCTTTCCATGTGGGAGAGACGAACCCTCGCCTTTCTGCAAGGTGCCTCCCCCTTCTCAAGTCTCTGTCTGGTTCAGAGGAAAAAATAGTCCATGCGCTTAGTTAATCAAGACTGCTTGGAGTCGTACAAACTACAAAGCCTCGTCCTTGATACCTCTCATACCAACTTATAATCCATGACCGTGGCATTGAAACTTGTAGCATTATGAACCAGCTCTACCATGCAAAAAGAAAAATGGCCTTTCATCGTCAAAATAAGCCAGCCCTTTGGCAATGGCGGGTGAAACTTAAGCCTTGTTTGGATTTAGAATTGATTTCAACTCATCTCATCTAATCATTACAACTTTTTTAAATTTTCACAAGAAATATAATAAACAATTCAACTTTTTCAAAACTCAAAATAATAATAATATTAAAAAATAATATTTTAACAATATTTTATTCAACTTTCAGCTCAACTCATTTCATCTCAATTTACTATCCAAACCTCACCTAAGAGTACTTACATCAAGAGCACTAGTATATCATTGTCTGTTGTTTCAACACATGAATTGACAAAAATCCACAATGGAGATCCCATCAACCATGCAGTGATTAATTGTTTGTTATGTGCCTGAAAAGTGATGAAGTGCAGTGTGAATTGTGAAGGGTGTTGTGATGAAGTGCAGAAGAATAAAAAGAAGCCGACAATCTTGTTAGTTAATAAAGGATGAATACGGTATCGTTTGCTTTAATGAATTGGTAGTTATTTTAGTCAGTCAATAGTTATACAGTGTCGTTTCCTTTAATGAAGGGTAAACGAAATAGTCGTTGGGTCTCAGGAGGTTAAACATAGTCGTTTAACCCTTCTTGTATATGTTCATCTCACAAATTCAGTAAAAAGGCAGCCATGAGTTGGGGTTGAGGCCAACTTTGGTATTCAAGTGCAATTCCTCTGTCTCTCTCTCTCTCTCTCTCTCTCTCTCTCACACACACACACATTTACTTTTTCTCTCTCTAATTCTTTATCACATTTTTGGAGGCAGACTCCCTCGAAGTAGTCGAATTCCATATACAGCAAAAGGGTCCATCACAGTTGGTATTAGTAGTCAGTAGTAATGGCAAAATGTACAAGATCTTACACATAGATTGTGGATGCAGTTAACCAAGTCAGACAGCAACAAGAAAGGCAACAAAAACAGATAGAGGATACGATTTCCATCTTATTTCAATAGCAAGAAGTGGCAAGACTTGAAAGGGAGAATCAAGAAAAGAGGTTCTCAAAGCTTTTGCAGCATATATCAAGAATTTCTTGCAACAATTCTTAGGATAATGGACAGAATGCAAGAAATAATCAGGACAATCAACGTGGAGGTAGAGATGGCGATAATCATGAAGAAATGGGTGAGGTGCATACTCGAGACATGAGTGACATATCCTTTGCTAAAGGCATTAAACTTAACTTTCCAAGAGTTTTTGGTAAGAACCTTGCAGCATGGATATGTACGGCAAACCAATATTTTTTGTATCATCAAATTCCTCTTGGCCAAAGAATTTGTTTGGCTTCATTTCATATGGATGAAGAAGCTCTTATATAGTTTCAAGATGCTAGTGAAGCAAACACTTTCCATTCTTGGAAAGAATTCACACAAGTTGTCCAAGTTAGATTGATCCAATGGAGGCATTGACACATTTGAAACAAGTTAATTTTGTCACTGCTTATAAGGCAGAATTTAAGTTGCTTTCAAATAGAATTAAAGGGGTTTCTAAAAAAAGCAAGCTCAGTTGTTTTTTAAGTGGCTTGAAGGATTAATTGAGACCACTAGTGAGGATGCTTAATCCCACTACCTTGAATGATGCCTTTGGGTTGGCCAAGATAGAAGAACAATATGTTTGGTCGACTAGAAGATCTTGGAGGGACACTTCTAGTGATCATGGTGGTCAATCTACAAGAGGATCAATACTAGGGATACCTAAGGTGTTACCTAATACTAAATTGCCTTATCAAAAAGTTTCTGAGGCACAAATGCAAGAAAGAAGAAGAATAGGGCTTTGCTATTTTTGTGAGGATAAGTGGCATCAAGGTCACAAATGCACTAAACCAAATATTTATTTGTTAGAGGGTATGGATATTCTTAATGATGAAATTGTTGAAGATCAAGATAAAGTAGAGGATAATGAAGAAATAGTGCAGTTTTGTGATATTGCTTCGATTTCTTTGCAAACTATTGAAAGGACTCCAAATCCTAAGATAATGAGGATTGTGGGTCAGATTAAGAAAAAAAATGGTGGTCATTTTAATAGACGCTGGTAATACCCATAATTTTGTAGATACTACAGTGGCTGAGAAGTATGCTTTGGCAATAAAAAAAAATCAGTCCATTCAGGTTCAAGTAGCCAATAGAGATGTTGTTCATAGTTTGGGCATAACTACTGCTGTAGAAGTACAAATGCAAGGTGCCAATTTTATTGCTGATTTTTTCACCCTTAATTTGGGAGGGTGTGATGTGGTTATGGGAGTACAGTGGTTGCTGTCACTAGAGCCTATACTTTGGAATTTGCTGAGTTACACATGCAGTTTTCTTATGGCACCATAACTGTGGTTCTTAAGGGGTTAACATCACCAACTACTGAGTTGGTTGATGACAAAGAGTTAGCCATTATTTCTAAAGTGGGTTCAAGGGCTTTTGGCTCCAGTTGATGGTTGTGGAGCCTGTTTAAAAACAATATGTCTTGTCTCCTCATATTAATGAATTATTTCAGAAATATGAAGGGGTTTTTAAGGAACCTAAGGGCCTTCCTCCCATAGATCTCGAGACCACCAGATTATTTTAAAAGATGAATCTATACATGTATCCTTGAGACCATACAGATATCCCCATTTTCAAAGGAAAAAATTGAAAGCATATTGGCAGAATTGCTTAAGGCTGGGTTATTAGACCAAGTCAATCTCCATTCTCATCGCATGTGTTGTTGGTCAGATAGGCAGGTAGCTCTGGGAAGATGTGCATGGATTACAGAATGCTCAGTGAGACCACCATTAAAGTTAAGTACCCCATTCTAGTAATTGATGAACTCTTGGATGAGCTATTTGGCTCAACTATTTTTTTTTTCAAAATTTGATCTTAGATTAGGTTATTATCAAATAAAAATGAGGCCTCAAGACATACACAAAGCTGCATTTAGAACAAATGAGGGACATTATGAGTTCATTGTTATGCCATGAATGATGTATTTACACCATTCTTAAGAAAATTTGTAATTGTGTTCTTTGATGATATTCTAGTCTACAGCAAGGATCTAGAATCTCGTTTGACACATTTAGCTACTGTTTTGGGAGTTTTTAAGCAAAATCAGTTATATGCAAAAAAGTCTAACTGTCACTTTGCATGTCAAGAGATTGAGTACTTGGGTCATATGATTTACAGGGAGGGTGTGAGAGCTGACCCAAGGAAATTAGAAGCAATGGTTTAATTGGCCAATTCCAAAAACTTTTAAAGCTTTGAGGGATTTTTTTGGGTTTAATTGGTTATTACAAAAAATTTATTAAACACTATAGCTAGATTGCAGCCCCATTGACTTCCTTGTTGAAAAATGATGTTTTTTTGTGGAATGAAGAAGCTACCATGGCCTTTAACGAGTTGAAGAAACATGTTGTGACTCCTCCTGTGTTAGCATTGATAGATTTTACTCAAAACTTTGTGATCGAGTGTGATGCATGTAGACTAGGGGTGGGTGCTATGTTGATGCAGAATCAGAAACCCATAGCTTTTTTAAGCCAAGCTTTAAAATGAAAGAATTTGGAACTCTCTAAGTATGAGAAGGAGCTACTAGCATTAGTCTTAGTTATTAAAAAATGGAGGCCTTATTTGTTAGGATCAGTTTTTACAATAAGAACTGAGCATTTGAGTTTGAAATACTTGTGGGAGCAAAACGTAGGTACAACAGCTCAATAAAAATGGATCTCAAAGTTTTTGAGCTCTGAGTTTTCCATTGAATATAAGAAAGGAATAGAGAACAAGGTGGCTGATGCCTTGTCTCCAAAAAACTGCCAAGAAAATGAAACTGCAGCGTATGCCATTTTATACCCTACACCATTATAGTTAGAAGAGCTTAAATAAGCTTATGTCACACGATAACTCAGCAATAGTTAGCATTGATGACAAATGGTTCTACTTCACATTCTTTTACTATGAAACATGGGGAATTATTTAGAAAACACAATATTTATGTGCCTAATTGTCAACAGTTGAAGTTGAAGTTGAAGTTGTTGCATTTTATTTATTCCAATCCCTCTACTAGTCATTCAGGATTTCATTAGTCCCTACAAATAGTAAGATATGATTTTTATTGCACTAGTTCAAAAAATATGTGAAGAACTTCATTTGAAAGTCTGAAACTTGTCAAAGAAACAAGGTGGAAAACATCCACCCTACTAGATTATTACAACCCTTGACTGTACCTCTGAATATTTGGACAGATTTGTCCATGGATTTTGTGGAAGGCTTGCCAGTTTCTAAGGGTTACTCAGTGGTGATGGTTGTTTTGGATAGGCTGTCAAAGTACTTTCATTTCATGCCTTTAAAACACCCTTTCACAATAGAGAGAGAAAGTGGCCTTATTATTTTTTGATCATGTCTTCGAATTGCATGGTATGCCTCAAAATATTATTTCTGATAGAGAAGCTACTTTTACCAATTCCTTTTGGAAGGAATTATTCAGATTACAAGGAGTTACCCTCTCCTATTCATTTTCCTATCATTCTTAAAGCCGAACTAAGGCAGTGAATAAATGTCTTGAGCATTTTCTGAGATGCTTTACAATTGACAAACCTAGATCATGGTTTGATTGGCTAATCTTAGCTAAATTGTGGTATAACACCATGTTTCACACTTGTACCAAGTTAACCCCTTATGAAATGGTTTATGGCAGAGCTCCAACTAAATTACAATCTTATATTCATGGTTTATCTGTTAATTAGGCGGTGGAAGAGGTGCTGAGAACAAGAGAAAAGATGTTGGCTACTTTAAAACTTAATCTGCAAGCTGCTCAGGAAAGGATGAAATATCAAGCTGATAAGTCCAAGACTGAGACAGAATTCCAAGTGGGAGATTGGGTGTTTCTCAGGTTGCAACCCTTTAGGCAACAGTCCTTAATTGTTAGGAGAAACTTAAAACTATCTCCTAAGTACTATGGACCATTTCAGATACTTGAGAAGATTGGTCAGGTGGCATACAAGCTGGATTTACCTCAAACTTCTAGTTTGCATCCAGTGTTTCATGTTTGAAGAGGAAGTTAGGCCATCTAATATCTCCTTTATCTACATTACCTCCAATCAATTTTCATGATGAATTAGCCCCAGAACCTAAGTGCATTTTATAGAGGAGGACCAGGAAAGTCAATAATAGGTCATTGGTGGAGGTTCTTGTACAGTGGAAGGGGGCTGCTATTGAGGAAGCTACTTAGAAGGCTTATTGGAAATTATGTGACAAATTCCCTCACCTTGTTGGCAACGTTCTCTAAAGAAAAAGGGTATGTTATGTGCCTGAGAAGTGATGAAGTGCAGTGTGAAGGGTGTTGTGATGAAGTGCAGAAGAATAAAAAGAAGCCTCGACATTTTTGTTAGTTAATAAAGGATGTATACGGTGTCGTTCGCTTCAATGAATTGGTAGTTATGTTAGTTAGTCAATAGTTATACAGTGTCGTTTCCTTTAATGATGTGTAAATGAAATAGTCACTGGGTCTCAGGAGATTAAACATAGTCGTTTAACCTTTCTTGTATATGTTCATCTCGCAAATTCAGTATAAAGGCAGCCATGAGTTGGGGTTGAGGCCAACTCCGATATTCAAGTGCAATTCCATTCTCTCTCTCTCTCATTCACTCTTTCTCTCTCTAATTCTTGATCACATTTTTGGAGGCAGACTTCCTCAAAACAGTCGAATTACATATATAGTAGAAGGGTCCATCACATTGTTAACCAGGAAACAGAACCTCTACACTTGAACTTGTTAATCTTTTAGGAGTTCTCTTTCCTTGTTAACTTAATCCATCGACAATAAAAGGGGGCAAAAAAAAAAAAAAGATAAATGATTTGACAAGTTCCAAATAGACAATTCATGTGCAAATCTTTGTGAAAAACTGAATCTAATTTTGAAAAAGTATAAATAAACAACATTCATTTTTAGTAGAATCCATTTTTTAAAAAATGACCTACATGAAATAAATGATTTATACAACTTCAAAATAAACAATTATCGCACAAGGTATTGTAAAAAAAAGTGGACCTCGCATTGAAAAAGTTGTTTCACTATGAGTTTGTGTCAATGAGTTTTTGAGTGAGAGATAGAGAGAGTTTTCTAGTGGAGGACGCCATAGACGCTGTCGTTGGGGGAGAATTGCCCTTCTTCCCTCCCCCAAATCTCCCCAGAAGATGAATATAACAGTATTTAAAGAAAAATTATCGAAATAATTTTTAAGTTTTCTTATATATCCTCATAGAAAAAAATATTTTTCCAAGCATTCTAAAAAAATCTTCAACGTCTCTCACTAACAACACATGTCTAAAAAACATCTAGGAAATAATAAGCAAAACAAATAAATAATTAGAAGGAATGAATGAAAAGTTAAAAACCCTCATAAATGAATTTAGGAAGATCACACCCGTTTTTGTCTGTCCCTCCCTCGAGTTGTGTGGGAGATATACCGGGAATAGAGCAGCAGAAGCCAGGCTATAACGGTAGGAAGAGAGAGAGAAAGAGTGTAAAAAAGGGGGGAAGTTGTACTTGAAACTTAAATGAAAAGGAAAAGAAAAATCAGATATTCCATCACCAATGGAGGGTCGTTGATTAGACGTGAGCATGCCCTTCCTCTAATTCTTCTTCACCTTCTTCGGGTCAAAAAGAACGGCCCTGTCTTTGTACGGGCCCACCTAACCAATCCTATTCTATCCTATCCTATCCTAACTAAACACCTAAGCCTAAACTATTTATTCTCTCTCTCTCTCTCTCTCACGTCCCTTCATTCCCAACCCCCCCACCTGGCCCTTTACTTCATTTCTGACTATCCACCCGCCTTCACGTCTTTTCATCACTTCGCTTGGTCACTCTTTTTAGAGTACTGTTAGAGCCTCCGCTGGAATCACCAATAGCTCTAATATATGTTTTTTTTATAATTATTTTTTATAAATTTTTTTAATATTTTTTAATATTTTAAAAAAATAAAATAAATTATAATATTATTAAAAAATATTTCTTTAATCATGAAATAACAAAATTATTAAAAAATATTTCTTTAATCATGAAATAAAAAAATTATTAAAAAATATTTTTTTAATCACGAAATAAAATAAAAAAATAATTTTTTTTAATTTCATGATTAAGAAAATATTTTTTAATAATATTATAAATATTTATAATTGTTAAAAAAATCTATATAAAAATAATTATAAAAAAACACATTAAGAAACACATGATATTATCATTTTCCATCTTTTTATATGGACTCAAATTCTTTTATAATTTGGAAATTAATTTGTACACCAACCCTATTATATATATTTACAAAAAATCTATTTAACCTCCTACTATTCATACAACCTCCATACTCCACATTATTTTTAATTTTTATTATTTTTTTCTTTTATTAAATATTTATTATATAAATAATGAATAAAAAATTTAAATTAATTTAAAAAGAATAAACTCAAAAAAAAAATTTTAAAAAATATTAAAAATTTAAAAAATTTAAAAAAGTGTGGAGTGTGGTGGAGGTTGTGTAGCAAAGCTTATATATTTAATATTATTATTCAATAAATCTTGGGGAATGCATCGGTTAGAGTATTAGCATTTATTTTTCTATACATGCATGTGTAAAATTAGAGAAACGGTATTTGTAATCGTGAGTGTGCAAGTACCGTGTAATCATTTTGAAAAAAGTGAATAAATATAGGATCTACATAAAAAGAAATTAATTTTTTAATAGTGAATCCCACTCTTTTTCAAAGCGACTGTACAACGTTTGCGCATTCCACGACTGTATGTAGCATTACTCGTAAAATTATAGGGAGGGCCTTCTAGCCGGTCAAGCTGTTTTTCTTTATTTAACAATCTTCTATATATATGAACTGTCACATTATAAATTACATTAAATTTACAATATACTCATTCATATGAAAAGAAAAGAGACTCATCCACAATAAGAAATTACTTCCAGTTTCGTCGCCACATGATAAAAAAAGTAGAATTCCATCGCCACCAGTCCGACGCCATCTTAATTTCGCCGTTGTGCGCCACCACCCTTGCCACAATAAAAAAAAAAAAAATTCAATCCACCATGAGACAACCGAGCATTGCATGGCACTGCAAGAAAAGTGCATCGCGAAACCCCACCTCTAACCAACGTAGCAAGCTTTAAATAACCGTTAAAATAGCTCAAATGTCGCCCAATAAACCTTCAAAAACATAACACAATTTCTTCCTAACACCATCACCGATAGCACCCAGCACCACCGTAAAACACAAATCTCATTTTTTTTTTCATACCAAAAAAAAAAAAAAATGGTGGATGGGGCAGTATCTTAAAATCAGTTTGTCGTCACCATAAAAATAGCCCAGATGCCGCCCAATAAACCTCTGTTTTTTATAAGCAAAAACAGAGCACAATTTCTTCCACCACTGTCGATAGCACCTAGCACCACCGTAATACACAAATCTCATTTTTTTATTTAAAAAAAAACAGATTGTTGATCACCCTATGAAAACCACACTGCTATTTTTTTAGATTTGCAATGCTCAGCTCGCTGCCATTTTCTCGCCTCCTTCAACTCCATTGCAAGTCGCTCTCTCGGTCTCCGTCGCTGTCAAATGGGGTAGTATTCTCGAATGAGACACTTCAAGACCCTTGGGCTTGAGATGGGTGCTTGTGGGTCGCGAGATCAGTTCGTCGCAGCTCGGGGGGACGATCTCTGCCCTTCTTGGCTCGGTAGGAAATAGCTTGTTTTGACTCGGCAAGGTGTTCTCTAGATTTGGTCAGGGTGAAAGACGAAAGGGCACGGTACTTGGATTTCTCTGGATTTGTCTATCTGGTCAAGGTGGAAGATGAGGGCACACAATCTTTTATGGAGTTTGTGATCTTCTATAGGATGGATGCATGATACATAAATTGAACCACTTACGTGTAAGGTTATTATTGGAGGGCTGTTATTGGGGAATAGACAGCCGGACCAACTGGAATGTATTCTCAAAATTATATTTTTTAGGGATTGGTTTTACATATTAAGAAAAAGTTTTACATTGAATTATGTATTTATGAGCTAAATAATTATTATTTATTTTTTCCCTCAAACTTTTTTTTTTTGGATTTCTTTTTGTTGGTGTCGAGAGAGGACAAGGAAAAAAAAATATTTCGAGAGAGGGTTTGCTTCCATTGGTGTCAAGAGAGAGGAGGAGAGAGAAGAAAATAGTAAAATAAGATTTGATGAGTGAGCAGTGCATCTTAAAATTTGTAAAAATACTGTTTATATTTATGTAAATTTTTGAATATGTATAATTCAATACAATCTAATTTAAAGTCTTAATTATATAAATATGCAGATGCATAATTCAATACTAGTGCTCTAAGTATATAGTGAACATCTATCCAAATATCAAAGCTAGATGGAGCAAATCCATCAGTACCACAAATCATATGAACAAGGCACAGTGGCATGCATAAAAGTACACAAGCTGGGGGGCTTGGGGGACAGGAGTTTCACGCTTAATTTGAATTGAGCATGTTGTTAATTAGTGATTTATATGAAGACTTTATCATCACAAAACATGCGCACTGATCATCTCAATCGAACACAGGCCCACCTCATGCACCTTCATTCATATATACTTGTCATGCTGTGCCAACTCTTTCAGTACTACCGAATCTGCGCGCACTTGTTAATTGGTACTTGTATTTTTTTGTTTTTCCTATCTCAAAACGCTAGCTATCGAGTTGCTGTATATATCAAACCCAACCCATCATAAAAACAAAACAACGAGCACGGATGTCTTTTTGAAACAGGCCGAAAGAGTTACTTCAATTCTGCTGTGCAGCAGTACTCATAAACATATATACAATCTAGTTTCTGTTTCATGTATATAAATAATACTATATATAATCATAAAGTGTATAAATATTTTATAATTATGTAAAATAAATAAATAAATATAAAATTTATATAAAAATAATAATTTTTTAATAATATATTTATTTATTTTTAAAATAACTACACTACACTTATACACACTACGACACGTGCATTAGTCTATAGTTATATATTTTTTACAAGATCATGTAGCCAGAATCTCATAAATATTATAATATTGCATGTATATAATTTCTTTTCAAAAAATCTACTCAACCTCTTACTATTCATACTCTACACTCTACATTATTTTTAATTTTTATTATTTTTTTCTTTTATTAAATATTTATTATATAAATAATGAATAAAAAATTTAAAATAATTTAAAAAGATAAACTTTAAAAAAAATTTAAAAAAAATATTAAAAATTTAAAAAATTTAAAAAAGTGTGGAGTGTGGAGTGTGGTGGCGGTTGTGTAACAAATCTCATTTCTTTTTCAGAAATACGTACATACAGTAAAACAGATTCGAAAAGTAACTATACACCATAACATGTTTACGATGTGACTTAAGAATAACAGTTGACGTCATGTTCAACGCTGCTGCTTTTGTTGGAAGTCAATATTTAATTATTATTATTATTATTATTATTATTATAATATCATATCATGAAAGTAGCTGAGTGAAGTCATTTGACTGTAACCTGCACTCCTGCTGCTCCCAGTTGGAAGCAATGGGTGATGGTGTGACCTAAGCTAGTTGTAGCATCGTGCTGTCTTCCTGTACTTGAAAGAAAGAATCCTCAAGAATATCTTTCTTTCTTACTTGATTGGTTAAAGTTGGTTTCACGTAAAACCATTCTTTTCCTTTAACAACGGTGTACCTTTTGTCTCCCCACTGCTCTAACGAAATTTACACACATTCTTTAAGAGCACTGTATTTATTTCTTTATTTATATATATATATATATATTAAAATCACATCTTCTGAAAATTAATTTTATATTTTAAGAAAATTTTTTATATTAAATTATACATCTTTAAATTAAATAATACTAATTTCTTACTTCTCATCCATATACTACTTATTTATTATAAAAAAAAAAAAAAGATTAAAATGCGTGTGATGTGTAATATTTAAAAATGATAAATATAATTATTCTAAATCTCGTAACCCATAGAACAAGGATACATGAGTGCTGTTTTAATTCACTTTATAATATACAACTCAAAATCTAAATATACTTTATTAACTTGAGACAATTAGAATATATGATTAGAATATACTCTCCAGTATTTTTTCTAAAAGGATTTTTCAATATCAGAGATTTTTGCAGCTATCATTCTTGACAACTCAATATTTATCACATTTTGAATGCTGATCTTAATTTTATTTATTTTATATTGAAACAATTGATAGGAGGAAAAACGTTTTTGAATTAGTAAACCCCGTCTCCATTAATGAAAGGAAAATGATTTATACATAATATTATTCATAACACATTTTACAATAATATATTAAATGAGAGATAGTTTTGTTAAACACTTTATAAAAATAACATTATTTATAAAAATATTATTATCTTATAACATTATTGTGAAAATATGTTATATGTATCAATACTTTTTAGGTCCCGTTTAGATTCAGAGATAATTTTAAATAAATTGAATAAAATATTATTTTTTAATATTATTATTATTTATAAATTTGAAAAAGTTAATTTTTTTTTTGTGAGAATTTGAAAAAATTATAATGATGAGATGAAATGAGATAAATTAACACTAGCTAAGGTGAATCTACAATCTAAGGAGGCCTAGTTTGCTTTCAAGACTAAAATTTAAAAATTTTAAAAACTCTCATTTCATCATTATAATTTTTTTAAATTTTTATATAGAATAAAATAAACAATTTCATTTTTAAAATTCTAAAAAAAATTAATTTTAAAAATATTTTATTTAATTTTAATATCAATCTACCTCATTTCAACCGCTAAAAAACAAACTAGGCTAACGTAATCTTGAAAGCACAGAAAAAACCTCCAAAAGTTATAAACCACAGATATTACATAATCTTTTTTTTGAGAACCGCACAGATGAAAGAGGTACAGAGAAAGCAAAAACACGAGAGCTAGTTTGCGAGATATACGTTGACGAGCACCTGAAAAAACCGTGGTGAAATGATAAAAACCAGCAGTCTCACTCTCACTGTCTCAAATGAACATGAAACTATAGAACCCCGCCGTCTTTGCAGTGCGGGAAACCAAAGAAACCCCACCTCCCATAAATGAAATAAAAACTTCCAACACAATTACATATTGCAGATATTATTATTATTATTATTATTATTATTATTATATATATGGTAATATTATATCTCTCTCGCAACTATTACACTCACATTGTCATATATATCAAGAATCCCAGACACCCTCTTTTTGGGTCCCTCACATTGTCTTTATCTATACCTTTTTGTCCTTGTTCCCTTCTTTTTCCCTTCTTAATGTCGTCTTCGTCGTCGCCTTCTTCTTCTTCCGAAGACGAGAATGGTAATGGTACTGGTGGTGGCAGCCCCAGCGAAAGAAGAGCGGGAGATTTTGAAGGGCCATCGTCGTCTCGGCGACGTGCTGTTAACGAGGTCTTGCCGGAGCCTTTTGTCGAAGCTTTTGCTGCCCAAGTTGCCATTGAAGCTTCTCACTCTACCGGCCGCCTTTCTGCGGCTCCTGCCCTTGCCAATGTGTTTCAGGTGTGTTCGTGATTTTCATTATTAAGTTGACGCTTTACTTCTTTAACTGAGATGTACAAATTTAACTATGACGAGATTATCGAGTACTGAGAATTCATAATTCTTGGTTGAGATCTTGTCTTCGAAGCCAAAATCGTTATGTATTCCATGATTTGGGTAATCTCTTTCGCGTAGCATTAGGAAAAAGAAACAATACATTGGAAAAGCGATGGTTTTGCTACCAAAAATTGACAACAACACGTCAGGCGAGTCAATGTGTCTGCGAAAATCTAAATGTTCGTCGCTACCGGAGTTTATAATTATTCCCGTTTTGAAAAAAGATATATCTTTTAACAAAGATCTGGCTCAAGAGGAGGATCTGAATGCTTAGATTGTCGAATGCCTATAAGCATCCAAAGAGAAACTGTTTTCTGAAAGCAATTGCTTTTTGAAGGGTCATATTCTTATAAAATCTTGTCCCTATCAGAAGGTGTGTTTTTCTTCTTGGCAAAATGAGTTCCCTCCCTTTTACAACTTTAGAATGTCTATTTTTGGACCACCTTTCCATATCTTATGAAAAGGGCTCTTTTGGCGTGGAATTTTCTTTTCTCTTTTTCGGCATGAAATATTATTAATGCTTTAAAAAATTCTCCTTTTGACTCAACTTTCTTTCATCAACAAAATTTATGGGATGCCTTTCTGAGCTTCAAATACAAAAATGCCTTCTGTGAAAGTGAAACCTACTTTTATAGCTTAGAACTGCAAATCATATAGCATGATTTGAGGAAGGAGAGGACCCATTTGTGGCCTGTCTCCATCCTTTGCCTTGCTCTTTCTTGTATGTCTTAAAACTTCTATATTTAGTTGGTTTTACCTGTATCTGAAAATTTACCATATTTATCATTACAATGGATCACGCTTATTTGCTCTCAACGTCCAGAGGCTGCACATTTCAACTCTTTATGTATATATATATATACTACTTTCAGAATTAATTATTTATAAAAATCAGTTTTCTAATCAGAAGGTGTAGAGGAAAAGAGTGGTAGTACTGATGTGTTATGTGAAGACTAGTTAAATTAATATATATTACCAGTAAAGTTTGATGGTGCTGGTGGGATGAGTCAAAAAGATACGCATGTGCTCAATGCCAAAAAGCACGTGGAGCCCCCTATGTTGATTTTACGAGTTTGATGTCTCCCCGGGTCACTCCCATGAGATATTTGTCTGTCTCGTTACAACCACAACAACCCAGTCGATGACTTGTATTTTGTTCCTTTTTATCATGTATTTGTCTTTTAGTGGTGAGTATGTTCCTTTTGGATTCATGAACATGCATGCTCTTTTGTTTGAGTTTCTCCTGACAAAGAATTGGCGGGACTCTTAGCCTTTTTTACCGTCCGTTTTCGAAAAGAGAAAAAGATTGTTAAAGCACCCGGCCGAGAATGTGCGTGTAAGAAGCAAGCCAAAACACAAATGAAGAAGGTAATAGCCGTGTGAGCAAATCTGTGGGTATGTAGAAGTAGGGGCATGCAGAGGGGTCAAAAGCAAGGAGGGAGGAATTGGGTTGGGCTGGGTTTGGTTTTTTGGGGGAGGGGGAGGGGGAGGGGGAGGGGAAGGGGAAGGGGAAGGGGAAAAGGGGAAGGGAGGTAAAAAGATTCGCTGCTTTTAACGAGACAGGCATTTGGCTATATATGCCCTTTCTTGGAAATGAAAGAGAAATAGGTGGGAAAGCACGCTATCTACTTCTATGTTTTGTGTGTATATATATCTGTGATTCTTATGAGTAGTATAGTGTGTGGACCACATCAAATGTTGTCTTTGTCCCTTCTGGGCACTTGATTGCATATCCAGCTGCAACTACCAGTGGATCTCCCATTATCAATCACCTTGCTTGGTTGTTAAGGTCTGGTCGGTGACATCAACTGTTATTATTTGGTTATATCATTATTCGTCTTGCCCCAATGTGGCTAAAACTATAGTCCAAATCTTTTGATTGCAAACGTTGTTATGTTGTTAATATCGTTATTAATCAATCACCAAGTACTTGTCCTTGCAGCTTGGCCCATATATATAATATATATAGTGTGTGTGGAAAATCTCTCTCTCTCTTTCTTTTGAAGTGATATCATATCACTGATATGTATAGGGGCGAGAGATTGTACTTTGACGTACCTGGTATGGTGTTGGGGCATGGATTGAGTAATAAAAGGAAGAGCTGTCACGGTGTCCTCCCTGATAGTAGGATGGCACGGGGTAGCTCGCTCGCTCGCTCTCTCTCTCTCTCTCTCTCTCTCTCTCTCTCTGATACGCGGCTACTTACATCCTTCTGCTTGCAGTCTATCTACAATCTTACATGCCGCTGCTGCCGCTGCTGCTGCTATCAGTCTCTCAGACAAAGCTGATTCCATGTTTGAAAAGGACAGCATACTCCAAAACACGGACCCCGCCTTCTTTATTTGCATAGCCCTCTCACTGACATCTCTCTTACACCTCTACCACTGCTCTCTAGTCCCTAGTCTCTCCTGCTTTCGGTCTGCCCCCTACTCTCTGCCATCCATGGCTCCACCTTCCCAAGTCCCCTCTCTCACCATTTTAAAGCTTAGCGCGCATGGCCAAATTGCCAATGGCCATCCACACTCTCTCTCTCGGATTTGGATACTTATCCTACCCATAAATGCTCCTCTGCTTTGCTGATTAGATAACCCAGTCGCTCCCATCACTACTCACCCCCGCATCAATATACGGTCAACGATAATTGTTGAGATTAAAATATTATAAATAATAATAAAATAATTTATGAAAAAAATGAAAGATAATTTGAATTAATTATTTTTAAAATTTTGAAAAATAAGTAAGAAAAAATTAAATAAAAAATATTATAAATTTTAAATGTTATTAGAATATAGTTTTATAATATTATTTTTTATAAACATTTTAAAAAGTTGAATTGATTTTTATTTGTTGTTCAAAAGTTTGAAAAAGTTTAATTATTAGTTTAAAAAATTTGTAATAATTAGTTTAAAATTTTATATTTAAATTATAATTAGATAAAAAATAAAATAAGATGGGATTAAAAATTTAAAATGAGATATTTTCAAACAAACCTAAAATGATAAATATATGGTCAAACTTAACCTTCTGTTAATATTTCAAGGCTTCCAGTTATGTTGTGAGTTGCTGCCCGCGTGCCCAATATTTTACAATGAATATTTTCTCTTTTTCAATTAAACTGCCCCTGTTCGATGAGCTTTTTTTTTTTTAAAGAAAAAGGATTATCCACGGCATGTGTTCTTAACTATCCACGTGGAATTTGGTGACGATTGCAGGTTTGTTCCACGTGGCGTGCCGTCTCTCGCTCTGATCTTTTATGGCAACGCCTCACTGGACTCATTTGGGGCCGGACTCAACTACTTCTTGACTCATGGCACAACGAGTACGTTTACTGGCATCGGACGGCCCAGAACTTCAGCATGCGCAGGTCATTGCACGCTACGCTCGACTTCTTCGACCAGATTGAAGTGGATGACCCTGATGTCAACTCCTGCCGTTGCCTCACTCTCTCCGATCGCCACCTCGCCTGTGGATTCTCCGACGGTGCGGTCCGCCTCTTCGACCTTGATGGCCTGGCCCACGCTCGCACTTTCTTTCTTCCACCACAGAATATTTTTGGTCCGTTTTCACGGGCCGTGTCCGGTATTGTTATCGTCGACGAAGATACGAGGCTAATCTTCGCTACAATGGATGGGGATATCAACGTGGGGATCATCGGTGGTCCAGATCCGGCGCCAATTCCTAACAGGGTCTGTGCTGGTAGAATGATGGAAGACGGGGCGCTGGTGGACTTCACCGGCTGCGATCGATGGTGGGTAGGGCTCTACGCTGGCGTACCGGGCCAGGCATTCCACATATGGGACGCTATCACTGCGGAGCTAGTTTTCATGGGAGGGGGGTTGACCGACCCGGAAGCGGTATTGGGTTGGCACATGTTTACGGAGGTGACGGAGTTCGTGGGTCGGGTCCGAGTTACGAATCAGGAATCGGCTTTGGCTTGTACAAGTTCGAGGGTGATTGTTTTCGACCTGAGGAACCAAGGAATGGTGTTGAGGGATCAAGAGTACAGAAGAGGCCTAGTGGTGACATCGGTGGATGTAAGCGAGGAGGCATTCGTAAGCGTGGACAGACGAGGGGTGGGTAGAGTACGGAGAGTGGGAACGATGGAGGAAGTGTGTAGGTTTAACGTGAGGGGGCGTGGTGGCGTGGTGGGGTGCATGAACCGGGGGTACGCGCTAATGTGCTCGGGTGGTGTGATAAGAGTGTGGGAGGCAGTGAGCGGTGAATTCCGGTACAATTTTGGAGAGAGAATAGGAGAGGTGAATGCTATGGTGGCAAACGAGAGGCACGTGGTGGCATCATCAAGGGACTCGGGAATACACATATGGGATTTTGGTGCACAGTAGTTTGGGGATGAGAATCCTATATTATTTTTTTTATACATATGGATGGGATGGGATGGGAGTGGGAGGGAGGGAGGACTGTAGGGTGTGAGGTACTTAGAAGAGAAGAAAATTGAGTAGTGTTGTTTAGGGTGATCTGGTTGTATTGACTTGAGATATTGGCAGACTGTGGCTGTGGATATGCACACGCTTGCCTTGGGGTACTTTCAAGGTTTATCTGCTGGATCGTGCTGGTACTTTTTTTAGGTTTAAATGGTGCTGACCCATACCCAAAAAAAAAAAAAAAGAGAGAAACTGAGGGAGGTGCATTTTATTCTTTTCTTTGTTGTATAGTTTTGAACTTGTCCGTAGGTTGGATGCAGCAGCAGCAGCAGCTTCTGGGCCCTCTCTCTCTCAGTTGTAGCTTTCTTTGTACTTTGTATGACTTTCTATTTTATTTGGGTAATTCTATTTTTTATCATTTGAGAAAAAATGCCAATCTCATTGACTTTTCTTTGTTTCTTTAACTCAGTGTTTGGCCAGCTTCTTCTTCTTCTTTTCTTTCTTTGTCCTATTTTTCTATCTCCCTCGAGTTTACCGAAGTTTCATAAAATATGCAAAAATCCTTTGACCAACAGATAACGAATTTGATTAAAAGTTTAGAAATCCATTATAAGTATTTGGATAGCTGTACAAAGAATTAAGATTACCTGTATCAACCGCCCAATGAAAAATTAATATTTTTAAAGAAATATAGGAAAGTTGATGGTCTAATGAATTCGTTCTCATGACTTCCACTGGGCGGTCAGGTTAAGCTATTCTGCAGCCAAATTAATGCACAATTTGCATCATTATTTATAATGATTCTTTCCCTCCCAACACGCATTGATCCACTGTCAGTTTACTAGTAGGTCGAAGGCTGCATATTGCACATTTTAAGATTGTCTGTTTCTAGGATTTATAGTTTGTGTAGTGTAGTTCTTATAGAATAGGAGCAATGTATTCTTTTTGAGTTGTCATAGTTCTGGTTTTTATTCTCATGATTTCAATTATGAGAAATGATTTGTACAAGTTTTGCTCAAAGTTTTTGCAAAAAAAATGGACTCTACATTGAAAAATTGGCAAAAAAATAAAAAATAAAAATGAGATATATATATATTTTTTTTGCAAATGAACTTGTACAAAATTTGTATATTTTAAGTTTGTACCTAAGGTTACTCGTCTTCCTTTAAATTCCGTATACAACAAGACCTCACCACTGGAGGATCCCTATTCCTGGTCAGTTTCTTGAACACCATGCTGCTGCTAGCTAAATGCTGCATGCATGTTCACCCTTCATCACCTTCCTTCTTCCACAATGATAATTACTCGTATGTTCTAAACTATGACTTAAATTCAACTTTAGGGAGCATGCTTGCAACTTTCTACCATCTAGATCCCTCGATCGTGTCCAGTTTCCAGAAGGTAGAACGCTATTATGGTCATGACGTTCAAAGAGAAAAAGCCACCTCCGATCGCTCCCTCTATCCTTTTCTATTCAACAAAAACAAAATTACTGTTAAGCTATATTCCACATACCTGCTGTTCTTTGGAGTGGATTATGAAGCCACATGTTGTACGTACCTTGTATTGGCCATGATACATCTCCCTTCTCAAAAGAAGGGGATTAAATGTTGAAGAAGGAAGTTGTTATATAAATATATATATATATATATATATTTATATATATAGTGTAAAGATTTATTCTACAATTCCCTTTTAACAGAACTCAGAATAATAAGATTGATATTAAAAATACACTGATAGAACCAACAAGATTTAAGAAATACAAACTCAGAACAGTATCTGAAAATAGCAAGAACAAAATAATATCAAGAAAATAATCAAAAGGAAAAATAAAGGAAATAAAGAATCAACACAACAGATTTACGTGGTTCGACCCTAATGGTCTATGTCCAAAATAGGAATGGCCTCAGAGCTTTATTGATAATCAATGTCCTTCACAGAGAAGTCTCAGAACCATACATATTTACAAAACCCTCATCTCTCATAAGAAAATCACACAGATTTTCTTCTCAAATGAAACCCTAAGCAATACCCTAGGTTATTTCTTCTCTGCTCTCTCTTTTTCTTGTAGCCTCTCAAAAACCAGAATGACAAACACACTGAATTAGGGTTACACATATTGGGTTAGCAATTAATATATATGATGAAACAGTTGCCAACGCCTGTCATGATCCTGCGGCCTTAGTTTGAGTCTTTTTTGGCGTAGCTTACAAGTCACGTGATCAACCAGCTCAGTGCATTAATCTTCAAAGCTTTTAGACTCGGCCACTTGTCAACCATTCAAAGTCACAACGAAGAGGATTAGAGATTAAAAACAACAGATAATAAATGTATTGACAACCTCCAGGTTTAGGTTCAGGTTGGGTGTTAATTTGCTCCACCTCAACCTGTACTCCTTTAAAGGGTTATCAACTTCTAGGTTTGGTGTATCTCCCTGTAACCGAGCCATATGTGACTCATTAAAGATCACATCCTTGCTCACATTGCACCTGTACCTACCAGGTCCATCTAACCAAAGTTTGTATCCCTTAACCCCTTTAGGATACCCTATAAAGATGCACTTAAGTGTGCCCTAGGTTCCAGTTTATCAGTTTTTGAATGTGCATATGCAACACACCAAAAAACTCTTAGATGGTCATATGAGGGGGTTTTCCAGACTATAATTCTTGAGGGGTTTTGAACCCTATTGCAGAGGAGGGACACTTATTTATTAGATATACAGCAGTAGTGGCAGCTTCTGCCCAAACGGTTTTGGGCAGCCCATAATTAGATAACATGCACCTTACCCTTTCTAAGATAGTCCTATTCATTCTTTCAGCTAACCCATTTTGTTGAGGGGTTTCCCTCCCTGTTTTATGCCTAAGGATTCCCTCTTTTCTACGGTACATGTTGAACTCATTAGACAAGAACTCTAAACCATTGTCAGTTCTTAAAACCTTGAGTTTTCTACCTACTTGGTTCTCCACTAAAGACTTCCACTCCTTGAATTGATCAAAAGTGTCACTTTTATTCTTTAAGATATAAATTCATATATTTCTAGAGTAATCATCAACAAGGGATAGGAAATAACTCTCTCCATTATGAGAACTTACTCTTGCTGGTCCCCAAAGGTCAGAATGGACATAGTCTAAAGTTTGTTTGGTGTTATGAGTGGTTGGCTTAAAGCTAACCCTCTTGGCCTTCCCAAAAATGCAATCTTCACAAAAAGGTAAATTGCTTAAGTTCTGGTCACTTAGCAGTCTCTGTTTTTGCAACTCTAAAAGTCCCCTCTGACTTACATGTCCAAGTCTCCTATGCCATGGCACATATTGGTTCTCTACAGTGATTCCCTCTTTTCTACGGTACATGTTGAACTCATTAGACAAGAACTCTAAACCATTGTCAGTTCTTAGAACCTTGAGTTTTCTACCTACTTGGTTCTCCACTAAAGACTTCCACTCCTTGAATTGATCAAAAGTGTCACTTTTATTCTTTAAGATATAAATTCATGTATTTCTAGAGTAATCATCAACAAGGGATAGGAAATAACTTCCTCCATTATGAGAACTTACTCTTGCTGGTCCCCAAAGGTCAGAATGGACATAGTCTAAAGTTTGTTTGGTGTTATGAGTGGTTGGCTTAAAGCTAACCCTCTTGGCCTTCCCAAAAATGCAATCTTCACAAAAAGGTAAATTGCTTAAGTTTTGGTCACTTAGCAGTCTCTGTTTTTGCAACTCTAAAAGTCCCCTCTGACTTACATGTCCAAGTCTCCTATGCCATGGCACATATTGGTTCTCTACAGTGTTCTGAGTAGGGGATGCTTCCCCAACCAGAGTTTTTCCAACAGTATGTACAAACCATTTTTAATTACTCATTTCATAATTATTAGAGAACCTTTTGTAACCCTAAGAACCCCTGCCTCAAACTTGAAGGTGTACCCTGATAAATCAAGAATGTCAAGAGAAATTAAATTTCTTTTTAACTCAGGTATAAATCTGACTTCTGTCAAGACTCTTTCAGTACCATCATGCATTTTCAGTCTAACTGACCCTATACCCATGATTTTGCAGGACTTATTATTACCTAGAATGACTTGTCCCCCATTTAACTCAGAGTATGTTTCAAATCATTCTCTGATTGGACACATGTGAAATGAGCAACCAGAATTCATTATCCATTCTATTTTTGAGTCTACTTCACTTACAGTAAGAACCTTAGCACTCTCATATCCCTCTAACACCACAGAGGCATCCCCTGCCTCTTTAGGTTTATTCTCAAAGTTGTTTTTTCTTTTAGGGCAATCTTTCTTAAAATGCCCTTCCTTGTGACAATGAAAACATTTGAAATGTTTTCCCTTTGACTTAGATCTAAATTTCTTAACATCATTTTTGCCCCTCTTTTCTGTTCTGCCCCTAACAGTCAAGCCTTCCCCATGATTTTGTTTAGGTTCCACTCTATTTTGAAGCTCCCTAGTGTGAAGTACAGATTGTACTTCATTTAAAGTAAGTGAGTCTCTACCAAACATCATAGTCTCTTTTAGGCTTTGGTATGATGAGTCCAAAGAACTCATCAAGAGAATGGCCTGATCCTCATCCTCCACCTTAATGTTTATATTTACTAAATCTAAAATGATTTTGTTAAACTCATCAAGGTGCTGTTCTATTGGGGTTCCAGGAATCATTTTAAAGGTGTATAGTTTGGTTTTTTTATGAAGTCTATTGGCTAAAGATGTGGTCATTTAAAGATTCTCTAGCTTCAGTCATATACTCGCAACAGGGTCCTCACTGACCACCTCTCTCAAGACTTTATCTCCAAGAGAGAGGATTAGGGCATTGTGAGCTTTCTGGAGAATGCCCTTCTGGACAGTCTCCTTGTCTTCCTCTTTCGAGGAAGATCCCTTTGTTTTCCCACTGAGGAGAGCATCTTGCAGTCCATGTTGGACTAGCAATGCTCTCATCTTAATCCTCCATAGCCCAAAATCATTTTCACCCGTGAATTTTTTAATATCAAACCTCATGGTCCCCATCGACATAGGCTCTAGATACCACTTGTAAAGATTTATTCTACAGTTCCCTTTGAACAAAACTCATAATAACAAGATTGATATTAAAAATACACTGACAGAACCAGCAAGATTCAAGAAATACAAACTCATAACAGTATCCGAAAATAACAAGAACAAAATAATATCAAGAATAATAATCAAAAGGAAAAATAAAGGAAATAAAGAATCAACACAATAGATTTACGTGGTTCGACCCTAATGGTCTACGTCCACGGCAGGAATGGCCTCATAGTTTTATTGATAATTGATGTCCTTCACAGAGAAGCCTCAGAACCATACATATTTACAAAGCCCTCATCTCTCAACAGAAAATCACACAGACTTTCTTCTCAAATGAAACCCTAAGCAAAATACCCTAGGTTATTCCTTCTCTGCTCTCTCTTTTTCTCACAGCCTCTCAAAAACTAAAATGACAAACACACTGAATTAGGGTTACACATATCGGGTTAGCAATGAATATATATGATGAAACATATGCCAACGCGTGTCATGATCCTGCTGCTTTAGTTTGAGTCTTTTTTGGCGTAGCTTACAAGTCACGTGATCAACCAGCTCAGTGCATTAATCTCCAAAGCTTTCAGACTCAGCCACTTGTCAACCATTCAAAGTCACAATGAAGAGGATTAGAGATTAAAAACAACAGATAATAAATGTATTGACATAACATTTACATATAGTTTAATCTCAAAATTAGGAAGCCGGCCAGCAGCAATTACGGGGTAAATAAACCAAGGGCATTGACAATACATCTTAATTTGTGTATATATGCATGTCGGATATGCGCTATTAGGTATAAATTATGATCAATCCTAATTGTACGTCATTATTACCACGCATGCACGCACCTCTTAACTAATAATACCCTACGGTTTTTGAAAATGCTAAGAATAATTTAGCATGCGATCGATGCTTATAACTGTTTGTTTGCATGTGATTCTCTGAGATTCCTTTCTCCTGATCTCCGTCTTTTTGTGCCTGAGCATTCAACAAAAGTGCCAATCAACCATGCATGTGGTCTGATCTACAATTTTTACATTGGAAGAAGGCCGAGGAAGCTTCCCTTTATAGGAAACTTGCATCAATTGATTGGCTCAGGCTCACTGCCACACCATTCTTTGAGAAATTTAGCCAAGAAATATGGGCCTGTTTTCCACATAAAGATGGGTGAGCTTTCCACTGTAATCATCTCATCACCAAAAGCAGCTAAGGAGGTGTTGATGACACATGATCTTAGTTTCGCACAAAGGCCTACCTTTCTTGCTGCTGACATTTTCCCAAATGCTCGTTCAGGTCTTTTTTCCTGTCCCTTTAACGATTACTATAAACAAATAAGAAAAATTTGTACCCAAGAACTCCTAGGCGCTCAGCGTGTCCAATCCTTTTGGTCTGTAAGAGAAGAGGAGGTATCAAATCTTATTGAATCCATTTCCTCGTCCCAGGGACTACCCTTTAATCTCAGCAAGGGTTTATTGTCTTTGGCAAATAATACAATTTCTAGGACAGCCTTTGGATCAGAAAAAAGCAAAAGTCAAGATGAATTCATACAATTGGTCAAGGAGATGATGACGCTTAGTCAAGGCTTCAATGTTCCCGATTTGTTCCCTTCAGTTTAATTTCTCAGTTTCTTCACTGGGATGACGCGTGCCTTGGAGAGATTATTCCGATAGATTGACAAAATTCTACAGGATATGATCGACGATCATAAGAAGGAAATGATGCGCAATGATTTCCCACACAAGGAAGATCTCATTCATGCGTTTCTAAAACTTCAGAAGTCCAGCGAGACCCAAATGGATATCACAACCACGCAAATTAAAGCTGTCAGTTTGGTATGGTTTTCAATCTTAATGGCATGCAAACTAGAATATATAATAAGTTTACGTACGTATACATCATGGTGGTCTATATAACACAATTAATGTTCAATCTTTTTCAGGACCTCTATATTGGAGCGGGTGAGAGTACAGCAATCACCTTAGAATGGGCAATATCTGAGCTGCTAAAACACCCAAGAGTAATGGAGAAGGCACAGGCTGAAGTGCGGCAAGTCCTGAGAGGAAAGTGGAAACTGGAAGAGACTGACATCCAGAAGCTAGATTACGTAAAATCAGTCATCAAAGAGACTTTAAGACTAAATCCCCCTGTGCCCTTGCTCATAAGAGAGTGCAGGGAAAGATGCAAAGTAGGTGAATATGACATACCAGTTAAAATGAAAGCTATAGTGAATGCGTGGGCAATAGGAAGAGACCCAGAATGTTGGATCAATGCCGATAACTTCCAGCCGGAGAGGTTTCTTGGTTCTTCTATTGATTTTAAAGGAACCGACTTTGAATATATTCCATTCGGAGCTGGGAGGAGGATATGTCCTGGCCTACCATTTGGTGCTGCAACTCTTGAGATTGCACTTACGCAACTGCTGTACAACTTCGATTTGGAACTTCCAAATGGGATGAAACCAGAAGAACTTGACATGACCGAGGCTGATGGTGCGACCAGTAGGAGAAGGAATGATTTGTACGTGATTGCCACCCGCCGTACTCCTTTTCTTACTTGAGACGACGTAGCCAAGGCTTCTATAAAAGTTTGACTGAGCAGTTTCAAGTGAATGTTCATTAATTATGTGGTTGGAACATGCATGCATGCTTGTTTAGTGGTATGGTACGTTTTAATTAATTCATGAGTACTGTGGCTTATTTGAATGTTAGTTTCCATTTTAAATGCAAGTCAAGTGATCAAATAAATTAACTGATCATCATTTTCTAACAGATCCCAACATGGCACCATTATATAATTAAGAATTTAGCAATTAATAATTAGGAAGGTAACATAAATGTAGGTCATATACAATTATCTCTTTTGCCCATGATTTTTAGATCAGGCCATTGTTACATGTATACGTACGTGTGTGTAAGGAAAACAAAAAATCAGAACACAGAGAGAATTGAGAGAAAAGTTAATGCATTATTCTCATTGATTTGTTGTAATTGCAACTTGGACTACGCCTGCACATATATACTAGAAATATAAATCCAACTGACTAAATGAATCAAAGAATATACAATGCAGCTGCACAGCTCAATAACTAACTCTAAAATTACAAAAATAGACACAATTAGCTCAGCTCAATAGAGGACTTTCTAGTAAATCAACTACAGCAATATCAGCAACAACTAGCTCATCATTGCTGGAGTTGAGAATCAGTGCCGTTGATCTCATCATGGTTAGTTGGCTGCATATGATTCTGTATGAAATCATCAGTGTGATGTCCATGCTGTAGATCCTGCTCTAATACCCCCCGCAAGATGGATAATAGAGATTAACTATTCCCATCTTGGAGAGGTGTGAATAGACAAGGTAAGATGGCAGCAACTTGGTGAAAATGTCAACAAGCTATGAGTAAGTGGAGACATGAGTAGTTTTGATGCTGCCTTCTTGAATTTTATCTCGGATTAGATGACAATCCATTTCGATGTGTTTTGTCCTTTCGTGAAAAACAGGGTTGGTTGGTATATGAAGGGTAACTTGATTGTCACATAATAACTCAGCAACTTGAGGATGATCAATGTGAAGGTCAAAAAGAAGTTGTCTCAACTAGGTGAATTTTGTACAAATGGAAGCCATAGCACGATATTCTGCTTCTTCAAAGGATCGTGACACCATTGTTTGCTTCTTGGAACGCCAAGAAATAAGAGAATGAAAAAAAAAATATGAAATAACCAGTAACTGATTGTCTGGTATTAGGGAAAGAAGCCCAAGTAAAATCACAAAACCCTCGAATATGAAGTGGTGATGTGGAAGAAAGTAAGATACCTTGACCAAGAGTACTTTTGAGATATCTCAGAACTTTATGAGCAGCTGCAAGATGTGTGGTAGAAGGGTGAGCCATAAATTGGCTTAGGACTTGGGTAGGGTAGCTAATATCCGGTTTGGTTATGGTGAGGTAAAGCAGGCGGTCAATTAAACGTTTGTAAATTGTTGGATCAGTTAAGGGAGTGCCAGAAGATTTGCTAAGTTTATGGTTCTGCTCCATGGGAATTTTCAAGGGCTTACAACCTAACATACCTGAATCTGCAAGTATATCTAGGGTATATTTTTGTTGGCAAAGATGAATGCCATTAGGTGATCTAGCAACTTCAATACCAAGGAAGTACCGTAAGGTACCAAGGTCTTTGATTTTGAATTGTTGATTCAAAAAGGTTTTAAGGATAACAATGGAATCAAGTGAATTACTGGCAACTACTATATCATCCACATAGACTAATAAAGCTGTAAAAGTTTCACCATCAATCCAAGTAAAGAGGCTATAATTAGACTTAGATTGAGTAAAACCAAACTGAATAATAAAAGTGGAGAACTTATCATATCATTGACGTGAAGCTTGCTTGAGACCATTGAGACTTCGAAGTAATCTACAAACCTGACCAGGTTTGCCCTTGTGGTAGCCTGGAGGTTTTTTTCATGTAAATCTCTTCCTTAAGTTCTCCACGGAAGAAGGCATTGATAACATCAAACTGTTGAAGGTGCCACACCTTGATGGTTGCCAAGGCTAGAAGAGTCCTTACTGTGACCATCTTATCCATTGGTGAGAAAGTATCATGGTAATCTATGCCTTCTTATTAGTTGAAGCCTTTAGCAACTGATTTGGCTTTCTTTCTTCCAACAATCCCATTGGAATTGTACTTGGTCTTGTACACATATTTGCAATCTATAGTGGTTTTACCAGGGGGTAGGTCAGTAAGTACCCAAGTGTTGTTGAGTTCTAATGCTTCAATTTCAGTTTCTATTGCCTTACATCAGTTTGAGTCTTTGGCAACTTGAGTATATGTGTGTGGATCATTGTGTAAGCAAATAGTGGCAGAAAAGGAAGAAAATTGAGGTGACAGATTAGCATAAGAAAGAGAGTTATACAAAGGGAATAAAATACTTGAAGATGAAGATGCCTTGGACAAAGATTGAGTAGGCGAGATAAGAGAAACTTGCTGAAGGTGATAATCTTGCAGGTATTGAGGACCTTCTCGAGTTCTGGTTGACCTTCTAGGGGCAACAATGGGTGTAGGGAGTGAAGGGGAAGCTTTAGAAGGATCATGTGCAGAAGATATAGTGTCTGTAGGAGGTGATGCTGAAGGTGAGGAGGTTTGAGGGGTTTGCATGAAATCCGTGCTGATATGTGAAAAAGGCAAAGGAGAAGAGTTAGGTAGTGCAGAATAAGAGGGGAAAGTGGAAAAATGAGTAATGTCAGGTGAATGTGAAGAAAGGGCAGGCATATGATGATGGAAAGGAAAAATATCCTCATAAAAGGTCACATTCCTAAAATAAAAACTGTATAGGTGTCAAATTCAACAAGCTTGTAGCCTTTTACCCCAAATGGATAACCAAGAAAAGCACATTTATTGCCACGGGATTCAAATTTCTTTCTAGCTTGACTTAAGGTAGAAGCAAAGCACAAACAACCTAAAATCTTCATGCGAGAATAGGTGGGGGGAGTTTTGAACAAAAGCTCAAATGGTGTCTTGTTTGAGAGTAAGGGACTAGGGACATGATTGATGATATAGGCTGTAGTTAAAATACATTCCAATACTTAGTAGGGAGGTTAGCTTGTATCTTGAGAGCTTGAGCTATATTTAAAAGGTGTTGATGTTTTCTCTCTGCAAATTCATTTTGTTGTGGGGTTTCCACACGTCCTATGGTGTATAATCCCCTTTTTATTAAAGAAAACCTTCATCTGGAGCTCTACACCATTGTCACTTCTAAGAATTTGAATTTTGATGTTAAATTGGGTTTCTACCATATTATATAATGCCTCAATGCATGCTCTTGCATCAGATTTAGCTTTAAGAAGATAGATCCAAGTACTTCTAGAAAAATAATCTACAATAGTTAAGAAATACTTGGATCAATCATAAGCCTCAACATGATTGGGTCCCCATATGTCACAGTGTATGAGTTCAAAGACATGCTTGCTTTTATGAGTGCTAACAGGGAAGGAAAGTTTATGATGCTTGGCAATGGGGCAAACGAAACAAGGCTTTGCTGTAGAGGTAGTATATAAATGATTCTTTATAAAAGGATATGAAATTACACTCAATTTGGAAATGGGTGTATAACCCCTTCTACAATGCCAAAGATCTGAAATTAAATCAACATTGCTGGAAGTAGTGGAAACAAACATGTTTTTGCGTAAAGAAAGTGAAAAATGATCAAGAAGAGCTATAGGTGACACTTCATCAAGCAGCAAGTGGTATAAACCATTCTCTATCTCACCCATGCCAATCCTGGTCCATGACAAAAGGTCCTGAATGAAACAGATTTGTGAAAAAAATAGAAAACAACATGAAAAGGAGTTAGCCAATTGTTTAGCTGAAATCAAATTGAAATTGAAAGAGAGAACACATAACACATTGTGTAAGATCAGTGTGTTGGTGATTTTGACAGTTCCATTTTAAAGCGTGAGAAAGTGACAAGAGAAGAGGGACCAATTGTGCTACGGAGCACACTGAATTTTAACACACTGGCCAGCGTGTATATTGACATGTCTTTGGTGAAATAAAATAATACCCAAACCAGGGAGCCAAAAACGCACGAGATTTCTCCTTCCTTCCATTCAGAAGAGTAAAAAAGCCCCAAGAGCAACCAACAAAATTGTAAACTAAAGCTGTGCATTTTGTGTGCCCACAAATCCATTTCATGAAAAGTGATCTCAGTTCAATCTAAATACAAGAGTTCACAAATGGGCAAATAAGTTCCCTCACAAAGCAAGTATATGGAAATCAAATGGTTCAAATACTACTCAACATGTGGCACCCTTGACCCCTACTTGCAATTTTGCGGGAATGCAATGTCGGGGTGATGGCAGTTTGGGTCACACACCCCACACGCTTTGTGAACACAAGTGTGTGCAAGTAAGCAATATATAAGCGCACAGTTATAAATACAGCGAAAAAATAAAAGGACAGTTTGAACTATTAATAGTACCAGAAAAATTAAATTATAACCCTAGCAAAATAATTCATAAACTATTACAGTCATCCGACTAGATAAAGTAAAATCCAAATCAAACTACTTAAGGGAAGAGTCCCCAGGTCTTTACTTCTCAAGTGGAGCCAGTCTTCCAAATTCTGTGGAATCATAGGTGAGGACACCACAATGAGATTTCACAATCTCAGAAAGTACAACCATAGATTGCCACCCAAAAATACACATACAGAAAAATATGAATAATCCACTACAAAGAGTAAAAATTGACATTTTCCAACAACACCGAGATTTTCCAAAAAGAAAATTACTTCACAAAAAAAATTTATAGAAAATTTCATGCACACAAAAAATCACATTTCCATATGAAGACATCAATTTTATTACGGCATGCTACATGGTCTCCGCTAGGGACCACCCGCACGCTCTGGCTCCCTTTGTCGCACAGCGGGTAACAACCGCCCTTGTAACTTCGTAAAGAGCAATGTCCAGCTCCGCACCCGGCGCATATGTGACAGGCATTCTCTAGCCTCCACTAGCAAAGAGGTCACAGAGTCGAACCAAGAGTGTTATCATCTTAGCCGAACCGGTTGTCGCCAACCTAGAGAGCGTCACTTAGTTTTATATGCTCTCGAGTGACTAGAGAAGCTCAATCGAGATAACGTCTCATTTTGACTTGGGGTCATGATATACACACCCACAAAAACATGTTTTAACATTTGACATCAAAACCATAGTTTCCAAGTTTACAGCACAAAAACAAAGTAGAGCTCAAATAATAAATTAATGACCGATAATAAATAAAATGCGGTTATGCAACAAGTAATTATTGGATGGCATGAGACAACATAGTATAGCAAACAAACACAGTGTATCACACAGTTTCATTGTTTCACATTTTTCACAACTACACGCAATTCCCAACGCTTCACCTGACCCTCGGCCGACCAACCATCACCAACTACATTTATGTCCCAACACTCCATAGGCTCTTAGGCACTTAACCAATCATAACTAGAATGCAGTAAAACACGGATTAACTATTTTTCCAATGTTAGTATTTCAAGGGTCAGTTCGAGGTTTTATTTACAACACGGGACCGCAGATTTTTTGGATGATCACGCGATGTCTAAGGTATCCCATAAGTGTGTGCGCGTGTCGTGTAGTGGCGTCTGGAGGGGCAAAGCACAGGGGTGAAAGTGGCGGCGCACAGTGGTAGGGGTGGATCTGGATGAAATAAGGGGGATCTACGGCTGGGAAGGCTAAAGGATGGCAGATCCGATGTAACAGAGGGTGGAGGAAGGGGATTTGGTGGTAGAGGGTGGCGGTAGGCTACTACATAGAACCCTAAAGTGGGATTCTAGACTCGGGTTGGGGGTGTTCGGATGACCATAAGGAAGCTACTGGGAGTGGTGGCCTACAACAGAGCTTAGGGAAAAATTTCCTCTAACTCACAGAAAAGGACTAGAAAGGTAGGGCTTGAGAGATCTGACGATGAGGGGACGAGATTGAGAGGAGGGGGGCTCAGATCTGGACTGTGGAGGGAGTGTGGTGAATCTGGAGTGGCTGAGCCGAAATCAGTGGCTGGTGGTGGTGATTCATAGCGTTGCTTTGGTGGCTTGCTTGACGTGTATGGTGAGGCTCACGGTCGCATTGCCGTGAGAAGTGCGACGGGGCTGGGTGTGGGCTTTGATGGAGGAACGAAACAGTGGCCAATCAGCTTGAGGGTATAGGTCACCGTGCGACAGTCGTGCTTGGGTCGGTGTGACGGCGTCGAGGGGCTGGCACGATTCAGATGGTGATGAGGGTTGCAGGGGTCGCACATGACACGGTTGGGCAAAAGAAATCAAAAGGCCAAATGGAGAGAGAGAGAGAGAGAGGGTAAAAAAATGAGGGAAAGTCTTTGGGTGTTTTGGGTACATGGGCTGGGCCTTAGGCCCTAAAATGCTGGGTTTTACACAATAAGTATGAATATAAAATTAAAAAAAGGAGCTTTGCACTCAGATTACTCTACTATAGAAATTTCCTTCGTTTGAGTGGGTTTGTGCGGTTTGAGGAAATTGCTGTCGAGTGACCCAACCTTAGATTAATGGGTTCTTTTGGTTTGAAGAACGAAAGTTGTCGTGTGATGGGATCACATTTCACTTACTACCTGCATGGAGGTGTGGCCAGCGTGTTAAAAACCTAGAAGTAGAATTTTCTGAAGTTGTGTTGAGCGTTTTGACTGATCAACATGCAATATTGAGAACTGATAATTTTTTTTTATTTTTTATTTTTATTTTTATCACAAGTCATGTTTATTGTCAATACAAAAGTAATGAATTAATAGTTTAAGGATTTAATTATTTAATTAAATGAGTCGAGTTAGGTTTAATATAGTCTGAATTCCAACTTAACATGCAATAATCAATTTTATTATATGATTAGTATGTTCAATCAGAAAACAAAGCTTGCACAAATCACTATAAAATACTTATGCAAAATGGTTCTTTACTTTAATACCTGTCATCGCACTTGTGATTATGGGCACTACTTCGAGCTTAAATAGTAGGAATGGAATGTAGACGCATCTTAACATCGGATCGTTGCTCCGATCGATCAAGATGCATATACATGATAAAGCTGATTCGTTGAAGAGAGATATGTAAAAAAAAAAAATCGTTTGGAATATGAAACATATATGTAATATGAAGTTAGATAATAAGAGAAATCTATATTAGAACTTTGTTACTCACCATTTCTCACACCACACACCATAATTCAGATCTTTTGTTTCTAACTTAATCCGACTCATTTAATTAAATAATCCAGACCTTTTAATTCAAATGATATCAAGTTAAATTTGTGTTGTATATAAATTAAACTTAATTAAACAATTCAGAGTTTTTAACTCTAACTCATTAATTTCATATTATTTTGTATAGCTAATTTTTTGTTTTATTGGATCCACCTCGAAGTCAAATTTCCAAGTTTTCAACCGTTATGCGTGCAATCATTACGGTTAGTTAATCGTAACAAGGAAAATCAAGGACGAGGAGGAAAGAAAAATTAATTGTGCTTCTATCTTTAGCTCCAAGCAACAGAGAAAGCGTGGGATCGAGAGAGAGGAAATTTAAAATGAGAATAAAAGAAATATGAAAGAAGAGGAAAATCGAAGATGAAGAAGAAAAATAAATTAATTAAAAAAATTTTACAATTATGAACAAGATTCTGTAGATGTAATGGGAGCATTAAATCAAAATATAAAATATTTATAAAATATAAGATCTGATGGAGTCCTCTTTTAAAATTATTTCTTTATATTTTAAAGAAAAGTATATTTTACAATAGTCATTGTGAGTACTGTAAAAGTCTCATTTGTGGTCCTCTTAGGACACTGCCCTTATCTAAACCCAAGAGCCCAACCTAAGATGATCTTTGGGTCTTTTGTGGCCCATTAACAGCCTCTGCGTCGCATACATCCTCCGTCCCTCTTGGAAAATTCTTTATTCTACTCCTAGGTTTTTAACACACTGGCAACAGTTCTATGCAGGCAGTAAGTGAAATGTGAACCCATCACTCGACGACGACGAAGGCGACTTCTTCAGTCTGGAGTTATCTGGGTACAAAGCTCCTTTTTGAATTTTATTTTCATACTTGTTGAGTAGTATTTGAAACACTTAATTGCCATAGATTTTGATTTGTGAGGGAATTTATTTGCCCATTTGTGAACTCTTGTATTTAGATTGAACTGAGATCATTTTATGTTAAATCGATTTGTGGGCACACAAAATACAGAGCTTTTCCACAATCAATGGGGAGAAATGCACAGCTTCGGTTTACAGTTTCGTTGGTTGCTCTTAGGGCTTTTCACCCTTCTGAAATGGAAGGAAGTAACAACCCCCCGGCACACCCTCGATTTCAGCATACATTTTTTATTTGCCCTCAATTAAATTGAATCCCCTTTGCTGTCTGATTCCTTCTTTCTTCAACGGAAACCAAAGCCCCTAGAGAGAGAATGTGAGGCTTCCAAATGTATTCCTAGGGCTCGATGGAGACCACCTCTGGCCAGCTCGACGGAAACTCTGTTCGGAGGCTTCCGATTCTCTTCACGTTCGATGGAAATCAGCTTCGGAATCTTCACCTAGGGTTTCTCTCTCACCACGCTATCTCTCTCTCTTAGCTTGTCTCTTTTCTTTTCTTTTCTTTTTTTTGTGTCTGAAATCAGGCCTGTGATTATGAAGGCCAATGGTGATGTGATTAGAGCTGGTTTTTGTTTGGGTCTGTGATAATGAATTTTTGGAAGATTATTATGAATTGGGTCTGTGATTATTATGAATTGGGCTGTGTTTTAGAGCTGGTTTGTGCAAAAATCCTAGTCCATAGTGTTGATGCTCTGGTTTTGCGTTGAAAACCAATGAAAGAAATATAGTGTTGATGCTCTGGTTTTGCATTGAAAGCCAACGGTGATGTGATTTAGAGTTGGCTTTTGTTTGGGTCTGTGATTATGAATTTTTGGTAGATTATTATGAATTGGAGCTGTGTTTTAGAGCTTGTTTGTGAAAAAATCCAAGTCCATGGTGTTGATGCTCTGGTTTTGGGTTGAAAGCCAATGGTGATGTGATTTAGAGCTGGTTTTTGTTTGGTTTCATGATTATGAATTTTTGGTAGATTATTATGATTTGGGTTTGTGATTGTTAAGAATTGGGGCTGTGTTTTAGAGCTGGGTTGTGAAAAAATCCAAGTCCATGGTGTTGATGCTCTGGTTTTGTCTTGAAAGGGAGTGAATTTTGTGATACCCTGGATAAGACTGTGACTCGATATGCATACATTCACCAATGGAACAGCAAACCATGCATTGCCTTTTGTCTAAAAAAGCTACATGGCTATGTTGCTTCATTATTTGTACAGATATATATTGTTTGCTGCTTCATAATTGTTCAGATATGTTTGTGTGCTGAGCATTACCCAATTATTATTTTCCCCATTTACCTCTTATAGGCTATTGTTAAAGATGTCTACAACTGGCACGATTGTAGCTAGCTATGAAAGAGGTGTGTGTACCACTTATAAATATAGCTATACTCCAAGTCTTAACCTAGGAGGAACAAAGAGCTCTCTCTTTTTCTCCTCTCTATATTCATCTATTAAAGCTCATACAGTTGATCAAAATTTCAGGAGTGTTTGTTAGTCTTCACTTTTCTTCCTTACTATTTTTGGTTCAATATGATACCAATTGATAAGACAACTCTATTTTCCACAATCTGACTCATCAATCCAACACCACAACTATTTTATCATAATGAAGCTTCATTATCAC
This sequence comes from Juglans regia, assembly GCF_001411555.2. Lineage (NCBI taxonomy): Eukaryota > Viridiplantae > Streptophyta > Magnoliopsida > Fagales > Juglandaceae > Juglans > Juglans regia. The sequence continues at coordinate 44,661,008 of NC_049901.1, read as the reverse complement.
ACCAATAAGACAAAAAGCATTGCATGGTTTGCAGTTCCATGGGTGAATGTATGCATAGTGTTGTCAATTCACTGGAAAAATCTGAATAGCATTTTTTATGGAAAAATCCCTTCCCCTTAAGATCTATAGATAGATAGATAGACAGACAGACAACTCTATGCAAACAAAAGGTATGCTTGTTTGCAGAAAGGAAGGAAGAAGGGCGAACGAATGGGGCTTCTGTACGAGAAAGGATTTCATGCGGTGAGTGGGTTCCTGTACAAGAAAGGGAGAAGTAGCTCTGTATGCAATATTTTTTTTTTTTTGAAATCCTGGTCAGCTGGGAGTGCAGTGTGCTCTACTTAAGAGGGCTTCCATGTAGCAGAATTGTAATTTTTATAATATTATTATTTTTGGATGGTTGTTTCGTAGTCTTGACTATTATTGATGGGTTTGATATGCAGGCCTGTGATTGACTTTGCTTGTCCTGTGCTTGATCATTGTATATAGTTATATACATTGAATAAGCCAGCTGAACAATATGGATAGATCTTCCAAAATGGCTCTTGGGTGGCTGAAACAGCGTAAAGGAAGAATTCATGGATTATCTTGTAGAGGCAATCGAATCAGCTTTGGCAAATTTGCTCTTCAGGCACTTGAACCAGGGCTGATCTCATCGAGACAAATAGAAGCAGGGCGGCGAGCAATTACCCGAAATTTGCAGCGGAGCGGAAAAATATGGACTCGAGTGTTTGCAGACAAGCCGGTAACAGCAAGACCCGCAGAAACACGCATGGGTAGAGGGAAAGGAGCCACCAAATATTGGGCAGCCGTGGTCAAACCGGGGAGAATACTTTATGAAATCGGCGGAGCTGTAGAAAATATAGCCAGAAAGGCAATTTCAGTGGCCGCATCGAAAATGCCCGTACGAACAAAATTCATCACTGGCTCTAGTGAGTTTTCCTTCATAATACCATTTCTGTTTGTGAAACTTTTGCATTATTTGTGACTTAATGGGATCGGGACTGCATGTTACTTGATTTGATTTGTTGGCAGGTACACCGTCGAAGGGAGAAAATTAACAAGTTTTCCCTTGTCAGAAAGGATATTGGTGATTGCAGGGATCATCCTTCTAAATGCTGAGTATGCAGAATCAGCTTTGTGTTTGTGCCTAAAAGCTTCATTATGAGAATACTTTTGAATTTTGTATTTGAATCAATCTCTAGATTCATGGAGCATTGTACTCTTTGTGGAATTAGTCTTGCTAAGCAATTCATGGGTGGAATAATTTTTAGCATGAATATGTCATAATCTTAAATTAGTTTGATTTACATGTTATCTTAGTTTTACTCTCTTTCTGAGGGCCTTTTGGCACAGAAAAAGGACAAAAGGTTGTGTTCTTTCTTGATTTACATTTATGAAAAAAAAGTTATGGAGTGGAGCCGTGATAATGGCGTTGGTGAGATTTGTTTTTCTTCAGTTTTTGTTCTTCTCATATATTGGATTCGGTATACTCTGAAGATTTGTGTACTTCTATCGATGGAAGTTTCTTCCTTCAGGGAATACAGTTCTTCTCATATGTTTGTTTATTGGGGCTTGTTTCAGCTCACGTAATTGATAAAAGAGCTTTCATTATGATCAACTCATCCCGACTTCTAATGAAACTATATTGCGTTTATGGTGGCGATTACATTTCACTTTTGGGCTTTAGGTATGGAAGAAAAATTGTTTCGATTTTCCCAATCCCGATGAATATCCAATATCTACTTAAGGTAGTAGTAGTAGTAGTATCATGCACCCGCAGCCACAGGCTGCATATCATGCACTCTCATTCTACCTTGCAAATTAATTTTAAAAATAAACCTTAAAAGAAAAGAAAGAAAAAGTGTACGAAGCACAAAACTCATTAATTGCTATAATTTAAAGCAATGAGAAAAGCAGTACTGGAGCATACAAGTTCACAAGTATCTACAAATTTAGATTTCAAGATCAGCAATGAGTCAATCAAGGCTTCAATGTTCCTATTTTCTTCCCTTCACTTAGATTTCTTAGTTTCTTTACTGGGATGAAGCGTGCCTTGGAGAGATTATCCCAACGGATTGACAAACTTCTGCAAGATATGATCGACGTACGATCATATATGTAAGAAGGAAATGATGAAGAATGATTCCCCATTCAAGGAAGATCTTATTCATGTGTTTCAACTCCATATGTCGAGGAACACTAGCTGAGGGCCTTACAAATTGAAATGTATACATGTTAAGTACTGGATGGCCATTCACAAAGTTAGCCCCTGAGTCAATTTAACTAGGGGCTATATGTTCAGAAACAAAGCAAGATAGATGTCTTCTTGAATGCTAGCAGTTGCAAATCTATAACACCCTGCCTAATTAATCATTATGATTAACCCTTAAATGCTTTAGATTAGGTTTTTAATTTTGGCTTATTACTTATATTAAAATTGATAGTGAGGTTAGTCTTAATCTTGACACTAAGTACTAGTGTTTTAAAATCTGTTTCGTACTGGCCGGTACGGCCGAAATATGTTGTACCGGCCGGGTAGCCAGTACAAGTAGATATATTCATATATAGACTATTATTTTATAATATAATTTATAAATATATTTATATATATAATTTATTTATATATAGACTATTTCGAAACGGTATCCGAAATGATATCGGTATTGAAATATCTCGTTTCAATGCCTCGACCGAAATGGTCACCGAAACGGTATTCAAAACATTGCTAAGTATCATTAAGCTAAGAATTAGAGAAGTAAACCCATTAGTGAATTTGGTGAAGCTTTTAGGATCTTAGAGCATTCATGGGCCTAGCTTAAGAAGTCTTGAACCAAGCCCATAGGGAATTCAAGACTTGGTAGCTAACCTTGGCCCAAGCTTAAGGAAGGCATAAGGTCTTTGGGCAAAACTTGGTTAGAATGGACCCATGGCCCAATTAGGCCAAGTCAAACATTTTCAAGCCCATTTTAGTGGATCTTGAAGTTTCCTTTTAACCCTACAAATCTGGAAATGAGGCCATCTCATTCAAGCCCAAGAGCTCATAAGCCATGAACCCACACACTTGACCCTTTTCAAGCCCACAAGGCCCAAAGCCATGTTTGGGCTCATTTCACCATTCAAGACCAAAAGCCTAATACACTATACCATTTGTTTCCTTAAGCCCAATCATACTCTTAGTACCCAAATTAAGTTTTCAAAGTTGGCTAAAACCATCAACCATCATGCTTGAGGTTAGTGAACTTCAAGCCATATTTTGAAACTTAATTTTGTTTAACATTTTCTTAACTTTCTAATTCAAAATATTCTTGATTAATTATTTCATTTCATCATACTTAGACATTACAAATACCCTAGCTAAACCTCCCCACATGTCATTAAGGAAAATGACACGTCAAACCCCAAACTTTGCATCAATCAGCTATGTGCATTGTTCTTTGAAGACTTGGACTGTTTTGCCCTTAGGTCTAATATTTTTGTGACTTGACCTCAAGGGTAATATGATCTTTAAATACCTTATGAGACCCCTTCAAACCCAGTTTGAGGCTTGGACGAAATTGGTTACACAAACTAACTCAAATGACCAAACCGAGTGCACCTTGGTCTAGTTTGTGTAGGAACCGTTTGTGTTGGAATTTAACCAACCATCTACCATGGTTAAGCCACCACCCCACGCCACCTCCTTCACCACCCAATCCCCAAGAGGTCCCATGACCATCATGAAGAAATTGACTAAGTTTTTCCCACCCAAAACCATTCAAAACCGAAGTCCAAAATCTGCCAAATAAAACTGCCTGAATCCACCGGTTTGCAAGGGTGGTTTGAGTGATTTTCTGCCACCTGAATGATGCCCCACGACCTGGACACCTTTATAGGACCAATGCAGCTACAATGAAGAGGGAATCATGGTGGTTTCAGGCAACTATTCCCCCTACACAAGGTGACATAAGCTCATGGAAGCAATCTGGAAAACTTCCAGACTGGTGCACTGCCCACTTCACCCAATCCCTTTGCATTCAAGCCAACGTCTCCACCCCTCTTGAACCATATAAATACCTCCCTCATCTCCTCATTTCCTCCACACCTCAGTTCCAAGCTTTATCTTGAGCCAGTACTTCTCATTCTTAGAGATCAAAAAATTGAAACCGAGTGAGTTCTTGAGTATTCTTGTGTAAGACTGTCTTGAGTGCTTGGAAGACCACGAAATTTGTAAGTTTTCTTGATTTTTATCTTAGCTAGTATGTTAATATTTGTCTCCAAGTTTTGGTACAAAATTTGGTTGAGTTTTGAGAAGGTTATCATGCTTAGTTCAAAATCGGGTCAATTAAGAGATGATTTAAATGATTAAATGATTAAATGATTTTAAGTGGGAATTTATTTATGACATGTCTTTAGCATGATTTGATATGATTTATCATTGTCTTAACATGATTATGGAATGTTTAAATTGTGGTTAGAAGCATGTCATGGTAGGTTTTGAATCTATCTTGTTTTGATCATCAAGAATATATCGGTTTTGAACATATTGGTGATTAAGGATTTCTTAGCCATGATTAAGTGTTGAGATGAACCTGATTATCTAATAATTTGACTTTAACATGTCATTAAAGATGTTAGTGTTTATTTGTAATTAAATAAAATCTCATATGATTGCATTCATAAGGATTAATAGTTGAAAACACACTTAGGCATCAACTAGGATGCATGCACGGGTTGGGATTGTTTGGGCCAGTTTCACTTTAATTTTTGAAAATCCAGGGCATAGATGATTTTAGAATGCCAAAAATATGAATTTCATGAAATTTGATTAAATTTAGAGTTCGTTTGCAATTAGTAAAAATTTAGGGTCTAAATGACAATTTGTTAAAGTCTAGGGTATTTTTGTAAATACCCAATTTTTGAAACCTTTGTTTATGAACATTATCCATAGAAGTATTAATTCTAACTTAGTACGCACTTGATTTATGCAGCTACGACATTATTTTCAAATTGTTCAGGAAGTTTGTAAGTTGGCATCTAACTTACACCTTGATAGATTATTTATAAATTATTGATAAATGCTTCATTCATATTTTAATTATCGTTTTGAGCATAAAATATCATGTTATATGATACATTGAGTGCATACTTACATGACATGTGATATTTTTCACCATTTTTGCATATTGCATCTATAAATGTCATTTTTATATAAAAACTTGCCACATATGCACATGTCATGAAAAACATTTTTCAAGTATACCATGAAAATAATTTTTATCATGACCCCAAAGGCTAGGATGATGAATTATCTTAGTGGAACTCTTCTGTCCACTCTAGAGTGTTTAATAATGGAGTGGTAACCCCTGAGTTGAGGAAAAACAGTCAATAGGCTTTGAATGAGTTCTTTTTAAATAACGCCAGAGCGAAGTCAATATATTATGACACCTAATGCTGGTGAATGTACATGTTATGATTTTTATGATGTTTTGTTACATTATCAATGCATTGAGAATGAGTCTATAGACAACGTAGTTTCAACGTGAGTTGTACTATGGTCATCGACAGATACTCACAGTGCATATGAGAAACTAAGACGTTACCACACGTTATAATTACGAATTGCTAATAATGATGAAGGTTAATGATAAAAGTTACGATGAAATTATGTTTTCAAAAATGATGGCAAAAATGTTTATTGGAGGAAAACCTGTGTCTCCATTTTTCTGAAATGTTAAGGAATTCTGGATGGGAGACATGCATACTGATTTTCTTTCTGCATTTTATGCATAATTTATCTTTATGCACGTTGGTTGTTTAACTTACTGAGATTTCGAGTAAATCTCACCCTTTGTGGGACTACTGGAATGATAGAAGTTGTACCAAGTCATGAGGAGATCGAGCTAGATAGAGCGCTAGATCCAACTAATTGAGGAGGAGTTGGACCTTGAAAGGAGATTGGATTTAATCCTGATGTTTATAGTCCAAGTCCTTCATACTTTAGATCGCATGAATAAAATGATTTGACTTTAACTCTTAGTTGTACTAAGTCTATGCTACATTGGTATTTTGAACTTGATGTTTACTAATGATACTGTGATGTTTTTAGTTGTTCTGGCATAAGTTATACTTTCACCTTTATTTCCGTTGTGATTATTGCATACTGCTAGTTGCATACTATGATTCAATTGCATATTAACTAGCATGTATGGGGATATGTAACCTTGTATTGCATATCCTGATGCTCTAAGTCTCCGTTCTATCCCAAGCGGAGGTTATGGGCGTCACAAAATTATATGTAATCAATCGCCTTATACTATGAAAGTTGCTTAACAGACAGGGTTGGCTTGCTATAAAGGCATATAATAGCTGGTTTGGTTACACAAAACCAAACTATCTCATCTCATCTCATATAATCATTACAATTTTTTCAAACTTTCACATAAAGTATAATAAACAATTCAATTTTTTCAAATCTTAAAACAAAAAATATATTAAAAAATTATGTTATAACAATATTTATTCAACTTTTAACATAACATTTTATCTCATCTCATTTGAACTGCATAACCAAACGAGGCAACATGCACGTGGTGTCTCATATATCTATGCAAACTTTTGAGACTTTATAGACAATACTTTTAACACTGATTAGTCAATGAGCACTGATAGTGGCACTCTGTGTACACAAAGCCCTAATGTGAATAGTATTATTACTGTCCATGTAAACAGTGAAAGTACTGTTCACAGTCCGTGTACACGTGCCTACATAAAATAAAGAAAAAAAAATCAATATAGAAGTCTTATACCACACACCTCCACCTAACTAATATGTGATTTGTCATTTTTGTCCTTCTAAATATGTGTTTAAATAGAATGGTAAAAATGATAATTTCATATTGATTAAGTAGATGTGTGTGGTATAAAGCTTTCGTATAGCATTTCTCAACCTCGTGAGCAGCCAACTTCCATCAGACACAAATTCTGCAAAGTGGTGACCAGTTCTCGTTATGAAATGCATTCCAAAATTTTACTCTTACCGAGATTTTGTTTAGTAGTTGCCAAGTTTGGCGTAGGTGGGTTACAGAATTGAGAAGGAACAACTAGTTGTTAAAGGAAGTACTTCCTTTAACCCATTAATTAATCCAATAGCGCCTTAAACCCCCTCGATTACATCAATAGACATTGAGCTTCAATTCAAGAGGTCATGCCAGCAAAATTCCTCCTGGTGTTATTCTGACAAAATTGTGTTAGTACTTTGTTCTCCGTGAAAAGGAAATAAAGAGAAGACTTATCTTTTGAAGCACAGCATCCAGAAAACAAGATATGTTTGTACAATTTGCTTTAGTTTTATTCTCAATAGAAAACATGCGTTTCCACCTAAAACATAAGATTTAAAAGTAAAAAGGAGACAGGTACTGAAAGAGGTCAATTTAAAAAACCACAAAAACATATAAATTACGAGGAAATCTCCAGTAAATTCAAGTTTAGGCCCAAATGCTTTCCTCTCGTTCTATGTACCAAAGTTGATAATTTTGGATCTATCAAAGCCTGCCGGCATAAGATGTCTGGCTTCCATCTCACTGCATAACGTCTTTGCCAATTGACTTCTTCCACACAGCCTAAGTCCACAGCAAACCTCAGATAAGGTGCCTGAATCAGGAGCCATGCATCTCTCAAGCATTTCCCTCAAGATTTGGACTGCTCCATCAAAATCCTCGTTCTTGCAGAAGGTCGATACCAACATGTTGAAAGTATGTTCATTTGGATGGCAACCACTCCTAATCATGCTTTTATATATCTGAAAGGCACGCTCAGAGTTCTTCCTCACACATTGACCGCTAATAAGGGCAGAAAAGGTTGATGCATTTGGCACTAAGTTCTCCTTCTCAAGTTCCTTAACCAGAAAGGCCGCTTTCTTTGCCTTACCCTCCTTGCATAGTCCCAAAATCAATGCATTGTAAGTCAAGATATCGGTTTTAACTTGATTCTTCAACATCTCCTCGTAAAGCCTGCTACCCATTTCACTATTGCCCAATTGGCTGTACCCATTTATCAGGGTATTGTATGTCACAGTATTAGGAGCAAAATTCATGGTTTTAATCTCAACAAAGAGCTTATTGGCTTCGTGCAATTTCCCTTCCTTGCAGAACCCATTGATAAGCGTGTTATAGGTAACCACATTTGGGTGCACCCCATTCTTCTCCATTGAGCTTTTAAGCTTTATTGCAGAGCTCAAAAGACCGTTATTGCAATGGCCTGCAATCAGAGTGTTGTAAGAAGCAATATTCGGTCTACAACCCATGATCTCCATCTCCCTAAACACCTCAACAGCCTTCTCTAATTTTCCCAATTTACAGTAAGCACACATGACCATATTATGAGTATAAACATTCGGTGAAATCCGATGATGCCGCAGTTCTCTATAGAATGCCAAAGCAATATCCATCCTATGTAAATCAAGCAGAGAGCTCATGTATGCATTGCACGACTCAATAGTAGGGAAAAACCCATACTCCTTCATTCGACGAAAGGTATCGGTAGCGTACCGAAAATTTTTCATATGTGCAAATGTCTTGAAAAGTGAGTCAAAAACACGAGGCGAAGAATCACACAACCGGTAGGAGTGCAGCATTTCTTCAAACAGATGCGAGGGCACATCTAACGAACAAGATACAAGAACACCCCTCAAAATAGACTCCGCAGATTTGAATTTTCGGTTTTTAGTGAGAATGTGGAGGATTATGGAATGGGTTTCGAGGGTGTGGCAAGTGGGTTTCTCAATCCGAACCCAATTGAAGAACTCGAGGGAAAGAACATGGTCCTTCTGAATCTTCAACAATATCTGTCTCACTCTAAGGGGTGTTAGGCCGGTTGAAAACGAACGGAGTTTAGCCCAATCAGAGTGAATTAGGTGGCTGTGTGCGACATTTATGTAATCAAGATCCTGAGCTCTAGGTTCAGGGAGTGTTCGGTGGGGTATTGGTATTGGTTTCCAGGTTCTTCTTCCCAATTTAACAGTAATATCTTCAGAGGTGTGAGTTTTCGCTAAGGAATTGAGCAAAGTCGAAAATCGACGGAATGGAGAATTACTATTCATATTTTCATCATAAAACAGATTAAAAAAAATGGAAGGGAAGTGAGTGTTGAGGAAATCAAGGGGACTAACCTTGGTTAAATGCAAACAAGGATGAAAATTAAAACGGAGATTTTGAGCAATCATTGACAAACCTCATGCATTCATTGAGTGATATCAAAGTCGTGTCCTTACCGTGAGCTGTAGGTTTCCTTTACTTTGCCACCATGAAAGTTGAGAAAACGGGGGCAGAGTTTCTTGAAGAAAGCTTGTGATGCTAATTCATATAAGCATGTTTTTTTTTTTTTTTTTTAAGATGATCCTGGTCTCGTAATTTTTGTTATTTTTGCCTCCCTTGTGAGTCGTGCCTTTTGTAGGGTGATTTCAACAATTAACCACTACTTAATATAATAATATTTATTTAAAAATTAATCATATAAAATTAGAGCAAAAGTAAAGAAAATTTTGAAAATTTTTTTTTTTTATTAAAATGGTTCTATATATTTGAAATTGAGGTTACATTTGGATATTAAATTGAGTTGAATTCTTTATGAATAATAATGAGTTAAGATGATATAGTGAGTTTTGTGAGATCCACCTAAGATGAATTTAAATGTATTTAGATGTTAATATGAGTTTAGATGTATTTATGCAAAGTTGAAAAAGATTGTAAGCCCACATATAAAGAAGTGTTGAATTGAAAAAGGTTGTAGGTCCCACGTGTAAAGATGTTTTTAGTTGAGATGAGTTTAGTAAGTTAAGAGTTGGATGTTTAGATGTTAGATTTAACTTAAAATTAGACTGAACTGAGTTGAACTAAGATGAGTTTAACAATCAAACAGGGCCTAAGTTTGTATTTTATCGAAGCGAATGGTCGTCTTTTTCTCTCTCCAGAGAAAATCTCTCCAAAGAAGGTCAAAAAATCTTACATTCTCCGTCCAGAGGGTGGCACCCTCCTCCTCCCATCTGTATTGTCTAGATATTGTTTTACCGTATTTTTTTTTCCTTTTTTCTTAGTTTTCCAACCGAAGCACAGAGAAGTGCCGATCTACTGCTTTCCAACCACCTCTGATCGTCATGCGCTGCACCGCAAGACTCGCTAGATAGGAGTATTATAGTTATTGCTCATCCTAACCAAGGATCGTGGGAAAAAATAGTGAAAGTCTCATTCAGTCAGTCTAGACCAACGACATGTAGCATAGATCCATTCACTGCTACTTCCGGTTATAATAATATAGTATGTTTATCGAACTGTATCAAAATCGCTTCAAGAGACTTCTCCTTGTGGAAATGGGTGAGGATCAAGTCTTTAGCCCCAATAAAAGTGGCCTCTCACCCAGTTATCTCCTTGAGATTAATATCGGGGCCTCTCACCGTGTTATCTCTTATATATTGTAACTGTTTTATATATCTATAATATGCTTAATTAGAAAAAAGAAAAAATTGGTATTTTATCATTTCTCTATTCAATGTTGTTGTTGTCATGTAAATTCATAAATTAACATGATTTTATATAATACGTTATATCTACATTACAATAAAAATAATTTTATAATCTAACAAAAGTAATTTAACAATTTAATATAGCACATTAAGTCATGCCAATTTATAAATTTATTTTTATGAATATCTTTGTGAATGTTAAAAGGTACATTATACATGTAGCTATTTAAATGAATGTGGAAGCTATGAAAAATATTTGAGGCTACCACCTATGGTGGGTAGATCCAAGTATAATACATTTTGACATTTAAAAGAAAAAAATATGGAGCAGAATTAACAGCTAGAATAATAAGTTTTTGTCTCAGGCAGGGAAGGAAGTGTTGATCAAAGTTGTGTTACAAGCTATTCCTACATTCCCAATTGGTCTTTTTAAGCTGACTAAGAAGTTATGCAAGGAAATTACCACACTCATATCGAGTTTCTAGTGGGGTTATAAGTAAAATGAGAATAGAGTATATTGGAGGAGTTGAGATAAAATGGGGGAAGCAAAATAAAGAGGAGGATTAGGTTTTAGGGATATTGAATACTTCAATAGCTTGCAAAGAAATGTTGGAGATTGTTAAAGCAACCTCAATCCTTAGTTGCAAAAGTCATGAAGAACAAGCATTTCAAGCATAGTGACATGCTAAATACAAAAATGGGGATTGCACCTTCACTAATATGGAGGAGCCTGCTTTCCTTTATAGAATTGGTTAAAGCAGGTTTGATGTGGAAGGTCGGTAAGGTTGATCAGATTAGAATTTGGAAAGACAAGTGATTGCCTATACCAACATCATACCAAGTTCAATCCACTATAAAAAATGTAGACAGAGATACAATTGTTAGTGAACTTATTGAGCAAGGGGCTGGTAGATGGAAGGAATCACTTATTAATGAGACCTTCGACAAGGATGAAGCTGAGATAATACTGAGCATTCCATTGAGTAGGGTGGGGATTGAAGATAAAATTATATAGATTCATACTAATGATGAGATGCTTTCTGTAAAAAGTGCTTACCATTTAGAGCACTCCAGGAACATATTGATGAAAGGGGAAACATTAACACTAGCTAATACGGAGGATGGGTGGAAGAAAGTCTGGGATTTAAATGTGGAAGGGAAGGTCAAGCAGTTCCTATGGAAGGCTGGACAATAGATTCTTCCAACCAAACTGAGTCTTTTCAAGAAAAACATAACTGATACAAGTTTATGCCCAATCTGTGAAAAAGAGGTTGAGTCATTAGTATATGCGTTGTGAAGTTGTCCTGCAGTCTTAGATATGTGGGCCAAAAATGGTAGTCCTATGCAAAGTGGTCGAGTCATGAGTTTGTTTTTATGGAACTATGGAAGAAAATAAATGAGAAGTTAACTGTGGAAGATATTGAGGTAGTGGCTTATACAATGAGAGGAATATGGGTGAGAAGAAACTCCCTTATTTCTTAAAACAAATTTGAACATCCAAGAATGGTGTTGTTGAATGCAAAACAAAGCCTGTTGAACTTTTCTGCAGCTAAGAGATATCAATAAGAAAGGATGCAACAAAGAAACGAAGATAGACCCTTAAGCAATTGGAAGAAACCAACTGGGATATTCTGCAAGGCCAACTGGATGTTGTTGTGGATAAAAAGTGAAAAACAGTTGGGATTGGAGTGATAATCAAAGATAATGCAGGTGAGATCCTAGCTGCCCTGTGTTCATCCTTAAAACATGTACTTAAGCCTGTAACAACAGAGGCAATGGCTTTGAGAAAAACTATGGATTTCTGTATAGAACTAAGGTTGACAAGGTTGACAAGGTTAGAAGGTGATTTTCAATTAGTGGTGAAGGATACAAACAGTATGTAAGCTATAGATACAGAATATGGTAATGTGACTGTTGATACAAATTTCTAGAATTCTTCTTCCTATAATTAATTATGTTAATCATTGCTGTTCTCAAATTTATAATGTAAGGTTTCGTGTAGATGTTAAGAATATGTCAAATTAAATTATATGTGAATAATATTAAAATAATTTATAAATAGTAGTAAATAATTTTTTAATATAATAAAGTAATATGAAAATAATTGTATTTCTAAATATGCCATTAATCTATCATATATATATATATATATATATAATTAGGCTCATTGGTGTTTGGCTTCACTGGACAATCCAAATGAGAAAAATGGAGAAATTAAGCAGATTGATGAGAGAACATTAATGTTTAATTTGTTGAATAATATAATTAATGACGCAATTAGTAATTAATAAATTAGAACAGTATACGTAGTTGTCACTGTCCTAATCCTAATTTCAATTATTAAATACAAGGCCATGACGTGTTGACAACAATCAAATGAAATGATCACATGCAATTAACCGGATAAGATCAAATCTCAACAAGACTGATCACTACATAAAATACAATACATACATACATATATACATCATATATCTCATAATTAACCGGTACATGACATACATGCACACACACACACATACAGCAAATTAAACCACTTTTACGAGCATGCATGCAATATATACAAGTTTCTCTCCTATATATATAAATTTTTAATGTAATTATTTGCATTTATTGAGAGTGAGATCAGATGGCCACCATAAATGGTAAATTAAGATTATTCTATTTATTTGCATTCGTTTGATTTCATGAATTTTATGAGAAATTGAATACATGTTTTCAGAAGGGTCGAAGAATAAACTATGATTAAGAAAGACTTTTTTTTGTATTCTAGAAGGATTACCGATAAGAAGAAGTTGACAAATCTTTTGAAAACGAAACACAAGAAGCCAGCAGATAGATAGTAAACCCTGCAAAACCAAAGGTTGTCTGTCAAATTCATTGCCAAACTGACACGTGTCATCCATGCATAATATTGGATAGAATTTTCCTTTCTTTTTGCCTTTTATACTTTTAACGCTCGGATCGTAAACTTAAAGCCAGCCAGCCAGCCAGCCAGCCCGTAATAAATCAATCAAGTAAAAAAAAAAAAAAAAAAACTGAATTTGACATTTTCTTCCAGAGATTGAGTGATGGGGCAGTTGGGTCACATTCCCTATAAAAGCTCCTGCAGTTTACGACTATAACGACACCTTGCAATCTGTAATCATTTTAGAAAAAAAAAAAAACACGAAGAACACTTGAAAAGAAAAAAAATATTTGGCAATTTTCTCAACTAACTTAATTATATAATTTATTCAAATAATATAATATAAATATGTTTTTTTTTTAATTTTTCTTTTGTGGGTCGAGGGGTTGTGCTTGGTGTGCATCTATCTATCTTCGACTTCGTGTATATATATATTTATGCGTGTGGAGTCGAACTAAAGACAAGGCGCCCTTTAAAGCTAGCCATCCGTTCTGTCATTTTTTTTTTTATAAGAATGGTGTCGTTTTCTATTTTTTTTTTTTTGGGTGGGAGAAATATAGGATACTGAGTATAATAGGAGTGGATAAAAATAGCAAAAAAGCGCAGTGGTAGATAGAGAGAGAAAGAGATCAGGAACAGAGTGAATGACAGAGTGAATAATCAATCATGGCCATGGTGGAGGAGTTTCGGACTTTGGATTGGTTTTTCTGACTTTTTTCATCATCTGGAGGCTGTTGGATTTGGTGGGTATGTCAGATCTTTGAACTATAATGGCCACCAAGTCTCTTTTGTTGTTGTTTTTGGCACTTAATTTGTGATGGTCAAGTGGTAATTTTTTTTTTGTGGGGTGGGCATGCGTTTTTCAGAGCTGTTGCAAAATTGTGGTTTCAGTGTTTTAAATTGGCTTAGAGCTTGAATTTTGAGTGGTTCTTAATATCATGTTGTGCTTTACTTTGGTATAACTTTTTTTGACTGCTTAATTTTTTGAAAATTTGATAGTGGATATAAGCTTGAGTCATAATGGGTTTAAAGCATTTAATTCAGCGCTTTATAGATTTGTATATTCTAACGAGAAGATAAAACTTTGAAGTTTTGTGGCCGAGTCTTTTTTTCTGGTCTCTCTCTCTCTCTCTGTAATTTTTGTTTTTTTTTTTACGTGGATTTGTTAAATGAATGTTGTGAATTTGAAACGATGATCGAGTGTTCAAGGCTTTCTTTTAGAAATGCTGGTGTTCTTTTGAAATGTTAAAATTTTGGCTTTTGTCTCTGGTTTATGTTTTTCTTTTATTTAAATAACTTAGCATGATCTATGGGAAAGAAAAGGGATAGGAGTTTGTTTGTGGTTTTTGTTTCCTCTGGGTAGCTTTCCTAAAACTGATCTAAATGCGTTGTTTTTTTTTTGGCTGAAGTTCTGTTATGAGATTGAGTTTGTGGTTCTAAGTTCTAACTCAAAGGTCTTCGTCCCCTCAAATATGATCATAAACACTATATTCTGGTTCTAACTCTGGGGTTTTGAAAGGTGCATCCTTATTATATTTAATAATGGATTTCGACTTTAGTTTGGCAAAACAAGTCTTAATATTTTCATGCTAAATACAAAAACAACTCTTTGTTTACACTGCTTATGATGTTGCTCTTAAAGTGCTGATTTTTCCTCTCCTTTCGGTTTTACTGTTTTTTGCTATGAACTGCAGATCAGATCATTGACTTATATTTATGAATACATGTACGGTCATAAAATAAAACTGAATGTGGTGGCAATTACACAGGACAGTAGTGTTAGAACCAATAAGGTTTCCAGTTGATGTATCTGATTTTCCCACTTAGATGATTAGATAGATAGCTACTCATGGAGGGTCTTTGTTTCTTTTTGTTTTTTTTTGTTTTTAAATAAAATATACGTATGGTTATTTAGCTGGAGTGTTAACTCAGCTTTTATATATGTTCTAATCAATTTGGAATGCCCAGCTCCATTGTGATCCGCATCTGTTATTTTGCATTTTCAGGGGGTGGGCGTTGAGAATGGATTTTTCTGAATCTACGAACGTTGTGTACAATAGAATTCAGAAAATAGAGCCTGAAAATGTGTCAAAGATCATCGGTTTTCTCCTGCTACAAGACCATGGTGAACGTGAAATGATCAGGTTAGCCTTCAGCCCTGATAATTTGATCCACTCTTTGATCAACAAAGCCAAAACCGAGCTTGGCTTATCCAAACTGCCGGTTTCGGTTCCCATCTCACCCTCTCTGGTGAACCCGGTACCGGGTTCAGAGTTACCTTTACCGTTTACACCCTACTCGCCGGTCTTACCACGACCAATTTCATCTCCAAGAACTCTACGAGGTGCAAATCCCTACTGGAATCCCCAAGTGGCTGCTGATCAGCAGCCAGTGCATAATGCAGATTATGTCCCACCAACTTGTTCAGTTTCGGTTGCTGAAGATTATCACCTTCAAAATCAAATTCAGTTCTTGACTTTGGATGATCAGCTAGAATCTGCAAATTCAGTTGCTTCAGATTTTTCGAGCAATTATTATTACCCGGAACCTGCATTTGGTGTGAGAGTGGGTCGAAGGTCTCCAAGCTTGCCTGAATTTCCTGTTAAGGTTTGCCATTACTTCAGTAAGGGGTTTTGTAAACACGGAAACAACTGTAGGTACTTCCATGGAAATCCCATGCCAGAAAGCTTTTCTCTGATTCTCAGTCCAAGTTCGAATGAGCTTCCTAATGAAGATCATGTCTTCTCTCCTGAGTCTCTTGAAAAGCTTGAAAAGGAGTTAACCGAGCTTTTGAAATCAAGAAGAGGATTTCCGGTTTCAATTGCTTCATTGCCAATGATCTATTATGAGAAGTTTGGGAGAACCCTTCAGGCTGAAGGGTACCTTACAGAGAGCCAGAGACATGGTAAGGTTGGGTATAGTCTGACAAAACTTCTTGCTCGGTTGAAGAACAGCATTCGTCTCATTGACAGGTGGATGTTTTTGACTTTCATGTGTTCCTCACGTAATTATTTCATGGCTTAACTTTTGATATATTTATTATTATTATTATTTGAGTTACAGGCCTCATGGACAGCACTCAGTAATCTTGGCAGAAGATGTGCCGAAATACTTGGAGTATGCTGGTGAGAGAAGTGACCCTGGTGGAATTGTTGCTGGTTCTCGACAGATTTATCTCACCTTCCCGGCTGAGAGTACTTTTACAGAGCACAATGTTTCTAACTACTTCAAGTAAGGAAGTCTGGATACTGGGAAACTTATTCATTTGTTTTGCCTAAATTTGGAACTTGCTTTTTCAGCATATTAATTTTCCATGTTTTTTTGTATCTTTATTCCGCAGCAAATTTGGCCTGGTCCAAGATGTTAGGATTCCTTGCCAACAGAAGAGGATGTTTGGTTTTGTCACTTTTGTATATTCAGAGACCGTCAAGCAAATTTTAGCTAAGGGGAATCCTCATTTTGTATGTGGGGCTCGTGTTCTGGTGAAACCTTACAGGGAAAAGTCGAGGCTTCTTGAAAGGTAAAACTTTTTGTTTGTTTAAAGATGAAGTAATATTCTGGCACTACCATTTTTCTTGCTCTTTTATGTTACCAGCTCCTCTGTTTCAGCAAAGAAATAATGGTCACCGCTTTATTTTTCACGGATGATTGTGATCTGCAATAGCAGTTCTGACATTATGTATGTGGCTGCTGAAAGCCTTATGTCCTCTTATAATAATGATCAAGTGGTTTTCCGTCTTCATTCCCAATTTCCTTTTGACTTTTTTTCTGCATCAAATTGCATCTTTGTTGTATTTGGTGGTATTGCAATTAGGTAGGGTCATCGCTCTTTGAATTTAGCGCACACAGTGGTTGCCCTAAAGCATTAGGGAGTTTCAGAGTGTAAACCAAAAGTAAAGTAAAAGCTCTTTTATGGAAACAGAAATGATGGGTTATCCATGCACTAATTGATAGTTGATTTGATGTTGATACCCTTCTTTTGTTTGCAGTCATCAACATCGATAAATGACTAAGCTCCTTAGCTTAAACTTTGCAAAGTTGCTAACATTTTTTATTTTATTTTATTTCAGCTTGCTTGTAGTTGTAGCATCACCTTTGTGAAGTATTTGGATTTCCAGCTGGCTTGTTCCCTTTCTTGACAAAACCGAGTGCTGCTTTTTTTGTACCTATCCGTTTATAAAATCATTGGATAATGCTACTTTAGTTTGAACCTCATTTTTGTCTCCCTTTGTCAAGATCTGCTATGATGAATTATGAGTTTTGCACGATTTCAGGGAGGTCTTATCTGTAGAGAATAATCCTTATCTTGCTTCCTTCCTTTTGAACCTGGGGAAATTTAAATGAACCTGGTTAATCTGCCTTTAATGAATTGGAAATTCAAAATTTTTAACATATATTGTAATGCTCTACCACTGTTGTCTGGGGTAATGCCTCGGAGTTTGCTACCATGAGTGTGGTGCTGAAAGATATTTCTTGTGCAGGAAGTATGCAGATAAAAGCCCACATGCTATGTATAACAGTCCACACTTCATGGATAGGGATTCTGAGCTTAATTCGAGTAAGTAAAGGCTTTCGACAAGTGCAGTGATCTATTTTCCATTTATGTGGGGGTCATTACGTCTCTGTAGTCTCAGACAATTGTTTGGTGTAAATTTCCTTTTTTCCTAGTGGTGGTGAGAGTAGGTGATAATTTGAGGCTCAGGAAGCAGCAGCTCATTGAAGAACATGAGCAAGCACTTGAGCTTGAGAGCAGGCATTTCTCAGAATTGCGACTTGCTCCTAAACTCTTTTCTCATCACCCTTATATTGGACATTCAATGGATGAGTTAAAGTGCTCAGAAGGTTCAATCTCTTTATCTAATTTAAAAAGTTGCAGTTTCCTTTTCAGCTTTGTTTTTCTTTTAAGACTAAAACTCTCTTACGCAACACTGTAGCCAATGCAGAACAAGCAGAGTTCCCATCTGCTAGGCGTTTTAATTATTTGCTCGATGTTTTGAACAATGAAAAAACGAGGCATACAAACACGAACTACAGCGGCCAGGACAGGTACCAAGGCATATATACTATACATTTTTGCTATATTTATCTATCAAGTTTCAAGTTGTAAAGTAATTGTACCTGAAAAATTAGAGTAACCCTTGCAGCAGCCAAGGACTTAACCTTCCAGAGAGCCCTTTTGCATCGGCTATAGGGAATAATAGCATTTCAACAGTTACATAGAGACAGACAGACAGACAGACACAGGAATTATAGAAGTAGAGGAATGAGTTCTTCCAAGGCTAGTTCAACATGACTTAATTTGTCTTGGACTTTGTTGATGGATCGGTCAGCTTCATATATAGGAGTCCATAGCAGTTGAAGGTGAGAGAGAAACAACTTCTTTCTCCATTTTACTTTTGATGGAGGAGATTGCAAACAAGTATGACAAGGAAAGGAAAGCTAATATGTAACGAGTTTTTAAACATTTTTTTTTCATTTCATCTTCTTTATATTTTAAAATGTAATGGAAAAGGCAAGCAGGAGAGAGAGCTTGCGAGTCTTTAGATTCATATAGTCTGCCTTAGCTGAAGAAGAAAGGATGTAGAGAGAGAGAGAGTAGAAATTTAGCTGAGACACATTGGGGCATTAAAGCCAAAGTAGACGTGCAATCTTTCTTTGAATGATGGGGGTATATAAATTAATAATAATAATAAAAAAATATAGAAATACACTAACAAAGAAAACAATGAACGCCATTTTGGCTGTACGGGTCTACCAACCTAACTATCTTTTTGGTAACGAGGACCCTTAAATGGCGGAATCAAAGGTGCATTATGATTATTGTTGGTGTGTGGTCTACGTATATGATGATCATATCCATGAACAGCCAGAAAGATTTGTTTTAGGGAAAAAAATAAGAAACTTTTGAATAAGCGAGGCCAAGAAATGCATGTTATTAAAGTTGCTTGGATATGGGTGTTTGATTTCAGAAAATGATGAATTGTGGACCTGGATTTGATTTTGTAAGAGATTTGTGGACCCTTGATAGCGTTCACTGTTGTGTTAGGTAGCGGACGTTGCTATTTTAGAGCCAAGTTTTTGCGGTAAGTTAAGATAGGTTGTTGTTGTTTTTTTTTTTTTTTAGAAGATGACAGTATTCTAATTTTATTGATTATCCTTATTTATGACGGAGAAAAATCGTGATTACAAACACAATACTTAAGAGGTACATATAAACTTTAAAATCCAGAACTTAGGCATCAAAACATTATAATCATATAATCCAATTACATGATCAAAAGAAAGACTCGTAACCTAAATCAGAACACACTACAGAGAAGGTAACATGCAAGAAAAACAAGCACACAAGAAAAAGATAAGCAAACAAGTGAAACTTACTAGGCACAAAACCTCACGAGACCCTCAGATAGAGCATGCCCTATTTATCCATGCGGAGAAGGCCCCTTAGCAGACTAGGCAACGTATGATTTTCTGACCAGTCGGAGTTCAAGCCTTCAACCCCACATTTAGCTAGAAAGTTAGCTACAACATTTTCTTCACGAAAAATATGTTTCACAGTATACTCCAGGCTGTTAAGATAATCATGTAAATCATCCCAGAAATCTTCTAAATTCCAGATAGGGCAATTATCCTTAGTAATCCAATTAACCACTAATTGAGAATCAGTCTCGATTTGAACACGATAAAACCCGAGAGCATGACACCTTCGAATGCCTTCTAATAAGCTGCTAATTTCGGCTAAGTTATTAGTACTCAGACCCAAGGAAACAGAGTAAGCCTAAAGTAACCTACTATTATTATCTCGAATAACACCCCCAGCACCAGAAGTGCCTAGGTTTCCGAAACTACCACTGTCGGTATTGAGTTTAACCCAGCCTTGTTGAGGTCGATACCATCTAACCACCCAAACCCTCTTAGGCTTAGGAGACGAAACCGAGATATCTAGTCTATTCAAAATATCAATATCTTGGGTAGAAACAGAAAGCACTTTCATAATCTGGTCCATTATGCGACGGAGCCATAATTTAATAGCATGCCAGACCGACTCTGCCATATGAACCTTATCCTCATACCGAGCTTTACAGTGCCTTTCCTAGAGTTTCCAGGTTATGATAGAAGGAGAAGGCCAAAGATAATTCTAACCTAAGAAGACCTACCCGCACGGCGAAACTAAAAATTAGTCTGTTCCTTCCAAGTGTGGAAAGAGGTCATATGAGCCCCTAATTGAGTGGCCGCTAGATGCCAAATGTGTCTAGCAAAATCCCCCGTACAGAGCACATGGTTTAAGTCCTCATTATGACCCTTTCGACAATAATTACATTTGGAAGCCATATGAATATCCACCATCTTAATGTTCTCGTCAACACTGAGGCAATTATTAGCAGCCTTTCATATCATGATGGTAATCTTCTTAAGGAGATTAGTATGTCATGTCCACTAAGCTCAAGATAAAAAAGGCGTCCAGACCCTAATACAATCTCAGGTACTCTTAATACTAAAATTGTCCTCCTTATCTTTCAACCAAACAAGTACATATTGACTCTCATTCAGTCTAGCCAAAAAGTCATACAAAGTCTTGACTTTCTGATGGCCCACTAATCTGTTCAGAAGAGAGATATCTCACACATTATCAATGCGAAACTCATTTATCTTAATCTGAAGGAGAGCAGACACCGATAATTGACCATTGAGAGGATCTCCCTCATCCCAATTGTCATACTAGAAGGAGATATTACTTTCTTTTGACAACCCATTTAGAACTATTAAGCACCTCCAGGATATTGTGGACAATCGATTTCCAAAGTAGGCCCCTTTTGTGGGATAGGTTTGGCAAATAGGATGAATTATCCAATTTTCATTTCATTTTATCTTATCATTATAATTTTTTTAATTTTTTACATAAAATATAATAAACAATTCAAAATTTTTAAATCTCCTTTTTACCAGTGATAACGCAACCCATCACCCCCTCCACTTTGTTATATTTTGTACTGTTCATGATTCAGAACATTAAAATTAGCCAGCTTGAAATGGGCTGAGTCATTTTGTCAGATACTAACTGAATCCAATATTGTCGTACTCCTAGCAGGCAAATGCATTGCCACGGTAGGTCTCTCACCGTTCAAGACATCCTTTGGGCTTCTGGGCAAAGCAAATGCAAAATGTTAAGGAAAACTTACATATATATATGAAAAACTTATAAGCTTTACATTTTGAGTAAATTTGTTTCCAAAATCCAAAAGATCACTAATTTGGATGGCTATCTCAATTCTCCACCCATCCTATCTCACCTACTTCCCAAACATCATTCAAGCATAAATATTTTTTAATTTCAAATCTTTAACTTTTTTATCTGATTATTATCTAATCATTACAAGTCTCAAACTTTCAAATAAAATACAAAATACAATTCAATTTTTTCTAATCTCAAAATAAAAATTATATTAAAAATTATATTTTAACAATATTTTAACTTTATAATATATTTTTAAAAAACCTAATAAAACATTTTAACTCAAAATCATTTTGTTACTATTCACATATTTCTATCTCATCATACAAAGGAGGCCTTGGATCTGAAAACAAACAATACTGGGAAAGGGAACCTCACAATGTTGGGGTTTTCAGTAACAGGGGCAGCAACCAAAGCAGCTGTGTGAACCAAATGGTATAAAGAGGCTGTTTGCCAAACCTTCTCAACTTACGGACGGTATCATAAGCAGAACAGGAAAAACGAAACATTGAAACATAAAAAACTACCCAAAATGGCAAAAGTCTACCATGGAATTTGGACTAGGAAAATAGAAAAAGGAGCAAAAAGGCAATAGCAAGAGGAAAATATACACCTCTTTGTAAGTTGGGCTTGAAGACATGGGATATGTGCCAACCCAAGTGCTGCCTGCCACTCCTCATGCTTTCAGTCAATAAAAGATGGGATCTTCCCAGACAAATCCATTAGCTCAAGCCAAATACAAACATTAATACATACATGTACGTGAATATATCTATTGTCGCACAAATCTTCCCAAAAGCAAAAATAACTTACATAAGGAAAACTAAAAATGAAGTACTTAGGAGGAAGAGAAGATAGGTAGTGGTATTACCATGGTTGTGGACTCATAAAATTGTGCTTCTTCTTGCTTTGCTTTGTGTTGGAGTTTTATAGTTTTGTCGGGGTTCTTTTAGAATCAAAATCAAGGATTGATTATGGAAGCAACCTGAATAGGCCCAGTCCATTATCCTTCTTTCATTCGTTGTACAGGAGCAACCTGTGGCCATTAGTGGCTGGCTTGACTCCAAGCAGGTTTGAGTTCTTAGTGTGAACAATACATTAAACAGTAGTGCAGTTCGGAATTTTGTTCATTTCACCACCTCGTGATTCATACACAAGATGAAAACAGACGAGATAAATGATTTTGCAGAGCAAGTCATCAAGTGTTACAGCCATTATTGTCCATTGACAATAAATTTTTGTAGACAACAGTCATTAGAATTAACAATATTCTTGACACACGTTTCACTCCGTAAAACACTGCACCCCCTAAAACCATCTGGGGTTAATGTTGCATTGGCCTCTAACCATGTGTGAGAGACATATTTGTACAGTTAAATCTAAATTTTGTCTAAAGAATGCTAAAATGAACTCCAAACTGATCTTCCTTTCCTCCTTGACTGGTACGTTATGCATTTGCTCCAGTAGCTGTCGCAGCATGAAGCAGCTCGTCTGGAGTTGCAGCCGGGTCCAGATCCCAACACTTACCTGGCAAATTATTGCCATCTTCCTTAAGCGGACAAAATGGCACCTGGTGTGAAAAGCGTACCATCTCTCTTCTTGGAATCCATCGAATGGCACTTTTGTCCGAATTTCTTCCGTATACCGTCTTGAATCCAGCCAATTTCACAAGGGGAGTTACGCAAACACCAAGCTCTTCAGAGTAATCATCAAGAACCTCCACCATTTCGTATTGGTGCCTCACTTCATCTGGGGTTGATCTATTCCAGTGTGGTGACCAGTTCCGATAAACAGCCCAAATATCTCCGCTTCTGGGGTATATCCTTACGCAACCTCCCCTACCAGCTTTCTCACGGCTAAGAATATGAGAGAAAACGTTAACTTGGTCAACAACATCCGAGTTGGACGCTCTAAAATTTCCACAAGACTTTGTAAAACCACAATCCAGCCAGTTCACTAACCCAAACTCACTATCAGTTTTAGAGTTCAAGTAAGTAATATGAATCTTAAATGGTTCAACTGAGATGACCTCACGGATCAGACAGTACAAGCGAGGCATACCATCCTCTTCATCGTATAAAGCCCATATTTGTTTAGGCTTGAAGCATTCCTCTGATCTATCTTTGTCAAAATCGTGGAAGTCAGGGTCAGGGACTGTTATTGAGATTGGTCTGGTTTTCTTCAGCTCTAACTGCTGAGCAGAATGGCCTAAATCAGCTATTTTAGGTGCATCTCCAGTCCCTTCGGATTGATCAAGTTGTGTCTGAGCTCTTGCATTCTCCTTAACTGCAGCAGCTGCCTCTGCCACCAACTTCATCTCTTTCAATTTCTTCTGAATTTCTGTCCTTGCCTTTTCGATCAACAACTTTCTAGCATCAAATGCCGGTGCAATAGAGGAACGCCTAGTTGGAAGTTCACTTGGATTGTTAAGCTTGGGATCATGTCCATTACTAGCATTTCCATCAGTCAATCTTGCTTCTGAAGCAGATTTTAGTCCCTCGTCTTCGTACCCATTTCTAAAACTGGTTCCCACGAACACCTTCCTTTTCTTTTCAGCTCTACCAGCCTTAGATCCTGGAAGTTCATTGCAGCCACCTGGTGAGTCTATTTTAGCAACAGCCTTTTCCAATGCATGTTTTCTGTCGGCTCCTGATTTAGCCTTTGGTCTTGCCCTACTAACATTTCCATTAGCCTGGTAGACATCAGTGGATATGGTGGACGGTCCAATAGGACCCACCGTTCCAGACGAAGTTCCAGAGAAAGAGCTCCACTGGAAGGACACATTTGAAACATATTCATATCCATGCCCAGAGTGAAATCCCGAGACCCCATTTCCTGGAACAAAGGTAGCATTGCCTGGGATATATGTCACTCTATCAAACCCATGACTTCCATACCCATTACCAGGCACATGTGACCAAGGACTATAAGGGAAAGAACCATTTGCTGGGGCTGTCCCAGTTTCCACAGCAATGAAAATACCACGACAGTTCTTACAAGAAAGTCTCTTATTCACATACTTCCGCAGATACTCGTACTGAACTTTACAAGAGGTGCAAACTGTCCAGAAAGTGTCAGTTCTTCCATGAGAATTCAGGGAATTGGAACAATTGTTGAAACCTGTAACCCCTGTAGCATGAATTGAAGATATGTTTGTCTGGTTAACCACAGATGATAACTGCTTGTTTCTCTTGAGATCATAAGAGCTTCTCTTAGATCGATCAGACAGTAGTGTCCATGCTTCAGAAACAAGTCTGAATGCCCCATCAGCTCCCACACATTTGTTCTTATCAGGGTGGAGCAATACTGCCATCTTCTTGTACTGTTTCTTAACTGCATCTTTATCAGCAAAAGGTTTCAACCCAAGAATAGAATAATAATCCAATTCACCATTGCATTTAGCCTCAGAAGCAATGTAAACTTCAAATGTGGTCACCATTTGGGATATGCCGTCCAGTCCAGGACACAGTGTTTTAGCCTTTAACGCATAATTCTTCGCACCTGCAAAGTCTTTCTCTGCAAATCGCTTCTCGGCTATCACTTTCGCCTTAAGAGCCTCCTCTACGTTTGCTTCCATGTAGGAACTAAAATCACTTCAAAACCAAACCCTTGAAACAAAAGCTACGGCCAGCCCAACATAATTAACTGTGCCAAAGCCCAATTCTTGGATCTAACATCATTTTCATGTGTCTGCAAACATTTGATAAAAATTTTTAGGTTTCCATTGATATCAAGCTTCTACAGCTGTCTACGTTAGAATTGTAGTCTACCAAATTTATACATTATTCATTTTGACAAACACGATAGAAACCAAAATTAGAAACTCTTTGTTATGCTTTCAACTCAGGCCAAATAAATTTAAATCTTCACTTAGAGACTTTAATTATTTACCGAGAAACTGAACAAAAAGAAAAGAAAATCAAATCACACCATTAAATATCTCATTCTTTGATCCAAGTAAGCGAATTGACGATAGTACATGAAACACTTTACAATAATTTTCCAGAGTTGACTCACTGTTTTTCTTAGCATGTGTACAACGTTAAAGTAAGACATCTTCAAAATCCCATTTTCATTTATTTTCCTCAGCTACCAAGCATTCTGAGCTCCAATATCCAAACACCACTACTTAAAACCCAACTAAAAGCACACAAATCAGCTCGATTCCCATACTAAAGACCCAATCGTACTTAATCCACCCAGATTCAATGCACAACGATCTGAATTCAACACCCAAACCCCAAGAAAACTACATATTAAACCCATATTTAGCTCAAGAAACGATAACTAAATAATAAATTAAACTTCACGGTAACAATTAGCGCACAAATTGAAGAAAAAAAGTGGAAAGAATTCCGAAACTCACTGAAGTCCGAGCAGCAAATGGAGGTGAAGGCGACCCAGATCGCCACGTGTACCTGGGAGCTCGAGCAACAGCAAAAATCAAGATGAGCTACTAGTGAATCTTACTGTAGCAACACAAATACAGAGACCCCATATTTTTAAACACACGCACATACACATGAGAAAGGTTAGGGCTTTGTGCTATAGAGAATCGGACAGTGGGGGGGAAGCGGGCTGATGGGGTTTACGGATCCGGGTCGGAGAGTGGATCCGGTTCCGGGGAGGAATTAGAGGCGCCGTCTGATCGGCGATCGGAAAATGTAGCGAGAGGGAAATAAGTGATTTTTGTGGTAATAAAAAATAAAAAGGGGTGATTTTTTCAGTGGGAGTAAACGTCGTGTTAATGGGATTTAATGGTGGGTTGTTGCTAATGTGCGCTCTGGTGCGTTATGGCCTTGGAGGATTTTTATTTTTTTTTTAATTAATATTTTTTTTTTCCTTTTTCTTTAAGGGTGGTAGTGGGTAGAAGTGGACTCTATGATTAAGCTTCATTCCATTAAATATTTACTTATTTTTGAAAATTAGAGTGTTTTATTAGCAGAAGATAAAGAATAACTGAAAAATCAAAATTCTCCTTTTTTTTTTTTTTTTTTATAATTTATTTACCAAGCATATAAGCAAATTGGGATGGATTATCACATGATTTATCTATTGGAGTTGTTAACATAGAGAGTTAAGTTCGAATGTCTTTATATATATCAACATGTATGGATGGTTCCATACTTATGTTTCAAGCAAGAGTTTTAATTTGTTCTTCTTTCTATATATACTTATAAAAAAGGTAAAGCTACACATGGTATTGTTTTTGTTTTTGTATTAGGTATCTCCTCCAAGGTACGTACCCTGTGGATTAAGCAAAGAATATATAGCTAGAATTGGTTAGTGGTGTGCTAAACTGTATATATAAGGTTGTTGGATCTGATTTACGTCTTCAACCTAAACCTACCGCTCGCGGTGCCTCAAAAAGTCAGCTGCCTGCATAAACAAAATTAAATTACATTTTTACTACTAAGTAACAAAATGGAATCTGCATGCAGCAGCTTCATCAATATTAAAAGAACCTTTATAATATGGATCGATGGAACCTTGCCACAATAATAATGTCTTGTATAGGATCGTTATGTGGGGGACAGAGAGTGGGATTTCATCGGTCATCATGTTGTGAGGATGAAAAGATCATGACATTCTTTACACCATTATCTCAGTCAGCATTTTGAGGCCCATTTCTTAGTTTAGTTTTTATATATCACGCAAGCCAACTGATCACCTTGACATTTGCCACATTTATGGATCATATATATCTCCTTTATCTTAAAATGGCTATAAATTACTGTTTAAGTACTACAGTAATAAACAGTACAAAATCGTGAATGTCTCATTCCTTGTTTTGACCCGGCTTGATGATATGCGGAAAGATCTTACTGTTTAAGTGCTACAGTAATCAACAGTTCGAGAGAGAAAGTGAGAAAAGAAAAAAATTAATAAAATCACTATAATATTTATTATTATTATATATAAAATTGAATAAAATCATTAAAATATTTATCATTATTATGTAAAAAATATATTCTTTAATATGGATCTCAAATATACCAAATTTTTTTAAAGATATTGTGCGGAACTTACACACTTTATTTTGTTAAAATTTAGAGATGCAATTATAAGATTGTAAAAATATATTTTGTTAAAATTAACTTATGAACAAAGCTTAAACTTGTTTGTATAACATAAATTATAACATATTTTGGTTCCAAGTAAACTGTAAGACAATAACTCTTTAAGTTTTTTCTAAGATATTTTAATTGTAATATTGATTAGTTATTTTAGAATATAATTTTAAAGGTGGCTTGACTTGAGTTGTTAAAATCATATATCGTTAAATGTAAAGGATCAATGTAAAAACAATAATTTTTTATCTTTTTATTTTACTCATATTTTCCTATTCCTTACACCACACACTATACATGATTTTTTATAAATAAAAAATAAAATCACTATAATATTTATCACTATTATATATAAAAATAAAATAAAATCATTAAAATATTTATCACAATTATGTAAAAAGTAGATTCTTTAAAGTGGATCTCAAATATACCAAATTTTTTTAAAGATATTGTGCATATTTTACACACTTTAAAATTATATAAATAATTTCTCTTGTAAAATTTAGAGATATAATTATAAGACTGTAATATTTATCACTATAATAAATAATTTCTCTTGTTAAAATTTATATCTAAATAATTTCTCTTATTAAAATACTGATTTAAACTAATTTAAAATTTAAATAAGTAAAATATAAATAACATATTATACATAAACTTTGGGTTTTAAATCACAACCCTTCATCTTAAATCTTTATATTTAATTTAACGGTAGAAGTTTAAATATTGATTTAAACTAACATAAAATAGATAATTGAAATATAAATATTATATCATACACTTAAGATTAAATTTAATTTATAAAATACTAATTTTTCATCATTAAATAAAAGATAAAATTTTACTGAACATTTTTAATAGAATAATATTATATCATACACTTAAAATCAACTTTAATTTATAAAATACTAATTTTTCATAATTAAATAAATGATGAAGTTTTACTGAACATTTTTAAGAGAAAAAAACTATCTAATTAATTTAAATTTTTAATATAATTTAAATTTCATAATAAATCATGAACATAAAATACTAAGTTTTCATCATTAAATAAAACATAAAGTTTTACTGAACATTTTTAATAGAATAATATTATATCATACACTTAAAATCAACTTTAATTTATAAAATATTAATTTTTCATAATTAAATAAATGATGAAGTTTTACTGAACATTTTTAAGAGAAAAAAACTATCTAATTAATTTGAATTTTTAATATAATTTAAATTTCTTAATAAATAATGAAGATAAATAGATAGTAATTTCACTCTTATGTATTAGATTATTTTAATATTTGAAATCACACTTTATTTTTTTCTTCAATTTGACAGATGTGGCAAACGTGCTTTTTTTTATCAATTAGAAAATCTTACGCCATACAGGATTTTACACAAGTACCACTAATTTCAAAGTAACCAAGCTATTTATAAAATACTAATATTTCATCATTAAATAAATGATGAAATTTTGTTAAATATTTTTAAAAAAGTATAACTATATAAATAATTAGAGTTTTAACATAATTTAAATATGATAATATTCTTAATTAACTAAAGAGAACTGCTACAACTAATAAAAAAGTAGCCCGAAAATATGTCCTAAATGTGTATTTCATTTTTTTTATTTTTCTTTTCTTTTTTTTATGTATTTTTTTAATCATCATAAACATTTTTAAAAAAATAAAAAATTAACAACATTATTAAAAAAAATACTTCCTCAATCTCTAGATAAAAAAAAATAAAAAAAAATTAGGCAAACATCTCTTGAACGTTACCTACTGCTAGTATATATATATGTATGTATATATAATCAAAACAAAAACGTTTTAGAATTAATAACTAATATTTGTGAAACTTCTAACAGAATTTCATTAATTAGAAATTTTACACAAGAAGTTATATATAAAACCTGCCTGAAACAATATTATTTAAGGTGCGCTACAAGCTTATAATTACAAAGGGATTCTATACAAATAATTCTACAAATTGATGTAATTTTATGTGATCCGTTAGATTTACTTTACAAAAAATAATTTCACAATCTGATAAACAACATCAAGTCACATCAGTTTATAAAATTAATTTTATATAATCAATTTATGACTAAAATATTTCTCTACTTAAAAAGAGCGAACATTTGATTATACCCTTTATTTTTTTGTGAAAAGAGGATGGTACCTCTAGTCTTTATTGATAAGCCCTCCCTTTTGGCATAAGAACACCATGGTTACAGTACATTCCAAAGAAATAAACTTATTACCCATCAACCACAAACAATAAACTTAAAAAATAACCAACACCCAAAATACTTATATTAACACATGATTACACTCAAGATCATGTAACCGCTAAAAAAAAAAAAAAAGTGGTTAAAAGGAGGAATTAGACATCCCGCAGATCAATATCCTTCATCTTGCCAACTGCTTCATGAACCAATCATGTTTTCTTGTAAGCACAATATGCCCAATTGTCACTCCAACAACTAGTCCAAATGAATAACCTACCGCAACAATTTCCCAACCAAATTGAAATGGAGATTCCGATTCTTGAGTTTGATCAACAGAGATTGAAGGAGGTGCTGGCGAAGCATTAGAATCCTCACAGTCCTTTGAGAGAGGTCTCCCACATAGCCCTGAATTCCCCTCATATGAATTGTTTTCAAATGTACCAAACTGTTCCCCTTGTGGTATAGGCCCTGTGAGAAGATTGTTTGAAACATTGAAAAATCCCAAGAAGGTGAGTTGTGTTAGTTGCTGTGGGATCTCCCCAGAGAAGTTGTTTTTAGAAAGGTCTAATGATTCAAGCTCTGTAAGATTTGCTAATGATGGTGGGATGTGGCCCGTGAGAACATTATTAGAAAGATTGAGCAAATGAAGCCCCCTTAAATTTTCAATGGATTCTGGAATTTCTCCACCAAATCTGTTGCTTGAGATATCAATGGCTTTGAATAATTCTTGGACCTTCTCGTAAAAGACAGCAATTCCCTTATTTGTCATTGTCATGGTGTAATTATAATCATAGAGCCAAGAATTACACAAATATCTTTGTGGTACGACAGATGAGTTTACTTGGATGTATGACAAAATATCTGAATTAGCAACTTCATGAGGCTGCTGCTTCCAATTTCCAAAAGTTTCTAATGGCAGCTTCCCAGTAAAACCATTGTGGGAAAGGTCAATGACTCGCAAGTTGGGAAACTTATAGCGAGCTTTTGATGCTCCTATCTGACCGTGAAAGTTGTTTGAGCGCAAATTGAGAACCTTTAGATTTGGAAGATTTTCCAACCAAGAGGGAAATATATCATGCAATTTGTTGTTACTAAAGTCAGCAACCTCCAACACCGTACACTTGGCCAAAGATCTTGGTAACTGTCCTTGGAATCTGTTGTGTCTGAAATTGATTATCCTTAACTCGGTTCCTTGTGTCCATGTTTGTGGAATGCTTCCTTGAAATTTGTTCCTTTCCAGGTCAATCACAAAGAGAGAAGCACCAAAGTTTTGCATACATCTAGGAAGTGAACCACTCAAGTTGTTATTTGCCAAATCAAGGACTCGAATAGAAGTGAGAATGCAAATCAATTCCGAAATATTTCCAATCAGTGAGTTCTTTGACATATAATAATGAGAAATGGTGGCTGGTGGAATGGGAAGTGACCCTTGAAGCAAATTAGACCTGAGGTCTAAACCAACAAGACGAGTCCATGGAAGAGGCATTGGATGTTGACCTAAGCTTGTTAGAAAGTTTTTCGAAAGGCAAAGAAGCTGAAGACTCAATTTGCTCGTGTCCGAGATCCATTCCGGTACCATGCCATGGATGTTGTTGTTGGACAGATCTAAACACACTAATCGATCTTGATTTTTTAGGAAATCTGGAAACTTGTTCAAGTTGCACAAAGATAATCCCAAAAACTGAAACTTTGGCAGACTCGCATTGGCACTGGCATCTTCACTAAGTACGGATAGTTGATTATTCGATAGACGCAAAATAGTTAAATATTTGAGCTTAACAAACTTGCCAAACTCCACACTGCCACTAAAGTTGTTCCAACCAAGATCAAGGTATTTAAGATTCTTGAGATTAAAGATTGAATCTGGAATTCGACCTTGAAGGTTGTTGTTCCCAAGTTCTAATGAAGTTAACTTTGTGAGATTCATTAGAGGGAAAGGAATTTCTCCGGTAAGTAGATCATGGCGTAGAGAAAGGTAACTCAGTTGTGTTAGATTTCCAAATTCAAACGGGATTCGACCTGTCAATTGATTGATGGACAGATCTAGAACGGAGAGTTGGATGAGGTTTCCAATGGATGATGGGATCTTACCCGCGAAAGAATTATTTGAAATCTCAAGATAAATGAGGCTTGTGAGGTTACCAAGTGAAGAGGGAATGGACCCCGAAAAGTTGCAACTCCGCAAATCCAACGTATTCAGGGAGCCCAGGTTTCCTATTGAAGTGGGTATCTCACCTACAAAACTTGTGAATGCGAGGTTCAATACCTCAAGGGGGCTACTCCATGTGAACTGATCAGACAAATAACCGGTGAGACCTTCATTGTAAGCCACATCAAGAACCTTCAAATTTGGTAGCTTAAATATGGCTACTGGAATATTTCCTTGCAATCCACAATATTGAAGATGGATGGACGTTAAAGATGACATATTTGCCAAGATACGAGGCACCACAGAGCTTATGTTCACATGGTTTAAATGAAGCCTTTGCAGGCGAGTCAAATTTCCAACTAGGCTTATTAGGCCAGACTTTTTGAGTTTCAAAAGCTGGTTTCCAGAATAGAGATCATAGTTGTCGGACAGATCAAGGGATGACAAGTGTGATAATTGTGAAATTTGTGATGGAATTTGACCCGAAAACATAGAAGCAGAGAGATTGAGATATGCGAGTCTTGAAAGATTACTTACCTGGGACGGGATTTGGGAGTAGTTAAAGTGATTGTAGGCGAGATTAAGCCTTTGAAGGTGAACAAGGCGGAAAAGGCTGTTGTTGGGAGCAAGAGAACCAAAGAGACGACCGCTACTGAGGTCGAGGCCAATGACATGACCTGTGTCTTCATCGCACTCAACTCCATCCCATAAGCAGCAATCACGATTCTCTCCTTCCAGTGTCCAAGATGAGACCTTTGGATAAGCAGAAGAATTGTGAGATTTGGATTGATTAAGGATGACAAAGCTTTCCTTGAATTGCAGCAAGGCTGCGCTGTCATCATCCCGGCAAAGGATTTCCATGAAAGGAGAAGCATAAGCGAGCATAAGTATATGGAGCAGCAAGAAAAACAAAAGCAAACGCATTAACATGAACGGGAAAAGCGATAAACCCATATTGTTGATCTATTGGATGCATAGAATCTTAAAGCTTCTGTTTTTATATACTGGAGCGGGGGTCTGTTTCACTTGGGCCGATTTCCAAGTTTCTCGGAAACCACAAGCTACATGAAAACACAATAAACTCGTGGAAAACACATTTTCAAACATAGCTGACAAGTGTATGATAAAATGGACCACATTTGCTTTCATTTATGTTTTCCAGTTTTTGTGCTCCACATATATTACATTTCCTCAGCATATTTATACAAACTTTCAGAAATAGAAAAGGCCAATCACAATCTTTGATCACACGGTTCATATCACTCATTCGTTTATGCAATATTAATATTTTAGAGTTAGGACAGGTGTAATACTATGATTTATGCTTGCAAGATTCTTTTCTAAAAGCTTCAAATTCTGGTAATCCAATTTGGACCAAGCAGCTAGCTGTGGTTTGAAGACGCGGGATTTAAACTCAAGTCAATAATAAGATACATGTTGTATGTGACCTATCCAGTCTCAGTCAGCATTTTGAGGTCCATTTCTTAGTTTAGTTTTTATATATCACCCAAGCCAAATGACCACCTTGACATTTGCGACATTTACAGAGAGATATATATATATATATATATATATATATATAATCAAAACAAAAACATTTTAGAAATAATAACTATCACCATTAAAGTATCATGTATGTTAATTCTGATTGGTCCTTTGACCCCATGTAGCATCCAGAAAGCTGGATATTCATTCATCATGATGTGATTTCTTCATTCTTGATAATGTGAACTGAGACTTTTATGATAATAAATTAAAATAATACCGATATTGATAATGAGATAAACAACATACCTACATCAACGAAAAAAGAACTAATGATTGTACACATTAACTCCAACGAAGAAATGCATTGAATTCAAAGTAATAATGATAATATAATAAAGTTGAGAGAGAGACTCATTCATATATATATATATAATAGTGCTACATCTAATTACATTTTTACTTATAAAATTCATTTTATTTGTTTTCTTTTAAATTTTAAATTTCATTATTTTCAGCATATCAATAACTGACATGTAAATAAATAAGTTTTTTGTAAATTTTTTTCTTAAGTATATTTAACATTTTTCTATATATATGAGTAATGCTATATGTAGTAGTAGAATGTGCAAGTGTCAGTCGCTTTAAAAGAGTATGAGGTTTACTATTAAAAAATTATTATTGTTTTCATGTGGATATCATATTTATTTATATTTTTTAAAGTGATTGTACGGTACTTACTAATTTGTAACTATAATTTCTTTATATATATTCTTATAAAATATGAATGAAAAGGAGAATTAGATAGAACTACCATATAATTCATTTGATTTTGCTACCAAGTAATTAGAGGCTAAAGACAAAGTTCATCTTGTCTACAATATATATAGAGACAAAAGGCAAGAGAATTTTACCCCACCCGCTATTGGCACCACTCTGAACCTTCACTATCAAAGCAAGGCTGGCCATGGCCGTCTTAAACTAAAGTTTCCAAATCTTCCAGTACTGTCATGTACATATCCATTTATTACATACATCTCAATATAAATTATTTTTCGGAAAAAACTTGCAACAAAAAAAATGGATGATAAAAATAAAAGCAATACAATAACGAATGTAACGAATTAAAAATGGTAATAGAAATAATTATTATAATATCTTCTTGGATTGATAGACCGCTAATAGTACCGAATTAAGAAAGAGGAAGGGCCATCATTCCTTCCGTCAGAGAAAAGACCGAAATCAGACGTTCACGGGCTTACAGAGGAACATGAGCGACGAAGCGGTGGCATCCCCCAGTCTCCTCTCGTAGTAATCGACGCAAAATAAAGAGAGGGAGAGCTGCACCACGTCGCGTGTCCAGACAGTACGCCGCCTGACCCTGTCCGAGTGGCCGAGTCGGCTCAGGACCGGCCGGACGCAGACCATGTATAGCCGCTTGTAGCCTCCGAGAGCCACGACGACGGGTCGTACGGAGGATTGGGGAGGAGAGGAAACGTGGCGAAAGCAGAGGTGCTCCCAGAGGGAGTCGTTGCGGGCAATGGTGCACCAGAGGCGGCAGACGCAGGAGGCGACGCAGAGGGAAGGTCCGTCGAGGTGCTTGAGGATCTCTATTAGGATGTCTACGTGATCGTTGATGAAGAACTTGGGTTTTTTCTGATGATCTGTCTTGTGTTCTGCTTTCTTTTGCTGCATGGCTTCGTGAGGTGGTGACGGTAGGGGGCGGTGCCCCACCGTTAACATTGGGTGAGCTTGCTAGATTGGATTGAAGTTCAGAGAGAGAGAGTCTGTATGAACCTTGTGAGGGAGGGTAATGATATTATTGCACTTTCTGTTGGAGTACTGAAGTCTGAGAGGGAAAGAGTTTTTTTCTTTCTTTCTTTTTAGTTTTTCTCTGTAATGATCCAGTACTATAGATTTTGTGGGTGACGGGGGTGTTGGAGAGAGAGAGAGAGAGAGAGAGAGTATCGGGGGGAGAGAAGGGGCCAAAGGAAAAGGTCCAAGGCAAATAACTGGAACCAGTACTACTACTGCTATATGAATATGCTTTTCAGTGTTGTTTTTAAATATTGTTTTCGAGTGAAGTGAATTTGTTTGTTTTTGTTGTTGCTTATGGTGTTTTCTCTTGTTTACATGTTTCAAAGAGTTTCGTTTTAAGGACCGTTGTGGAACCACTGACTTAATTCAGGGTCGGGACTAGTGCATATTATATATATATATATATATATATATATATATAGTTTGGCTGTGCATGGATATTGGCCTTCAAGTCTATTATATATGCTCACGACAAGGCAGGGAGCTCAGGTGGACCACATATCTATCTAGTTTATGTACAAGAGGCCTCCTAGCTAGG
The DNA here is from genome assembly GCF_001411555.2 of Juglans regia. NCBI lineage: Eukaryota > Viridiplantae > Streptophyta > Magnoliopsida > Fagales > Juglandaceae > Juglans > Juglans regia. Next base: position 44,625,081 of record NC_049901.1, on the reverse strand, counting down.
CTAGCTAGTACTAGAACCTACATGGCATGCCAAACATAAATCCCATCCCAGCTTCGGGCTTAGGGTCTTGGACAGATATTGTTCAAATTTCCCTCTGATCTCCATACTCTGGCAATGCAGCTTTTCTCTGATCGGCAAAACCAGAAAGACAAGATATAAAAAAGACCCATAAATGATCATCATATATATAGTGATCATGATTTTGAGATTCAAAGCAACCAAGTTCTCTCTTGTAAGGTATACATTCTCATTAATGAACGACTATATAGATATATATATATATATATATAATTCTTGGTTAGTCATTTCAAATAGTTATCTTATCTGTTTTAATTTTAGGGTTTTCATGACTTGTTGGATCAAGTTTGCATTAGCGTGGAGGACAAAAAGAAGGTTTAGACCTATTAATTTCTGAGATTTTTAATCTCTAGCTGTCTGCTTAATCATCTGTCTCATGGAGTTGGGTTTTGGTGTAGAAAGGAATTAAACCCCCAAGTATTTTGAAACAGAAAACATATAATATAATATAATTAAGACACTGATTTTATTATTAGTATGATTAAAACACTGGGGTTGACTTGAGATTAGATATAGAAAAGCTACTGTACGTTGTACTGGGCTACCCCGGCCACACTGTATTGTGGAGCTGGGTGCCCGTGGCGAGTTGTTTTGTGTGTTGGACACATCTGAGAAAGCACTGTTCCCTATTCTTGCTGAACAGAATTTGGTGATTGAAAGATTACAAGAAACGCACAAAGGTTTTCACAGTTTCACTCTCACTCCCCCCGACCACTTTCATTTGTACTATGCTAGCTAGCTAGCTGTTGATGTAAAGTCATATGCATGCCTGATAGTTTTACCTGCATTTCCATTGAATTCAATTACGCATTCCATCGGCTTTGCTCATCATATTGTAAAGCCTCATGAAGAAAACAAATTAATTATACGCATGAAGCTAGGCAGATCGAATGTAAACAGAAGAAGATAATTGCAATAAAAACAATGAAACTCCAGCCGAATTAAGTTCTAAAAAATCTATGCTAAAGATTGTTGGATTATTTCAAAAATTCCCTTTAATTTGACTTTGACTTCTTTTTGAAGTTTCTTTCAAATGTGATTTTTTGTTTGTCTCACGTTAAAAATACAGGTAAACTTTTAGTGGTTTATAAGTGAATGTGTTTCACAATACACATAAATTGAAATATAAAGGTAGACACACAATAGTAGTTTCACCACACACTTAGCATGTCGCAAGTTATAGAATTATTTTAATTCAAACGAAATGATATATTTTTTTCATCTTTTTTTACAGTTATTATTAATTGTCAATAACAATTTTTCACACATTTATAATAGAAATTATTTATTTAAATTCAAATGAAACAATACAATTGATGCTATTATATCTGTTCGTTCTAAGATTAATCTTCAAAATTTATAATTTGCATACTATATAAATAGTATTGTATCCTGAGGACAAAACAATTGCCAGATTTTCTTTTGAAGAATTTAATTTCGTGAGTGGGAGGCAATATTTGTCTAATAAAAAAATTAACGATCGTCTCAGTGTTTACTATTTTCAATCTCTGTTAGTTATTATTTTCTAACAAAGATGACATCCTTCGCTAGCTAACTGCTCTCTCGGCTACAAGCGATGGATTTTGGAATTTGAATCGATTTTTCATTGCTTTTCGATAGAAATGGTTGTATGTTTTATCTGTTGTCTTGCTCATTTGATGGATTACGATTTGTCGGGCATTCCTTGTTTTATGCTATTCATTTCTTTTTTTGCAAGGTAAGTTAGTTCTTGCATAGAAAATGGATACAGCACATAAATAGTCAATTAACAGGAGCCTCTTCTTTGAAAAAAAAAAATTCAGGAGCCTCCATTCTTGTGTCAAAATGCACCTCCATCTTCTTCTTCTTCTTCTTCTGTTTTTTTTTTTTTTTTTTTCCTTCTAATATTTAATCTGAATTTTGGTTGTTATTGTAAGCAACGTGAGACTAAATATTGTACAAGTGGTCCTAAGTTGACATGGATAGAGGCAAAGATCGGGTATCTATTGGCGCTGACATTGCGTGCCTTGCAGGTTGTGAATGACAGGTTTGATCATGAAAGAATCAATTTTATTGGTTTATGTTAATTTATTGCTTGCTTCTTCAAGTCGAAACCTATGGTATATTTTCAAAGCCAGATTAACATGGAATGCAATATTTCTAAAAATAAACGTTACCGAGATTGATTGAGGGAGAACATGCAAAGTGGGACGTCAATTAATATTTGTGAAACTTCTAATAGAATTTCATTAATTATAAATTTTACACAAGAAGTTATATATAAAACCTGTCTGAAACAGTATTATTTAAGGAGCGCTATAAGCTTATAGTTATAAAGGGATTACATACAAATAATTTTACAAATTGACGTGATTTAATGTGATTCGTTAGATTTATTTTATAAAAAGTAACTTCACAATCTAATAAATAACATCAAACCACATCAATTTATAGAATTATTTTTATATAATCAGTTTATGACTAAAACATTTCTCTACTTAAAATGAGAGAACACATGATTATACTTTTTTTTTTTTTTTTTTTTTGTGGAAAGAGGACGGTACCCCTCCTGTCTTTCTTGATAGACCCACACTTTTGGCAAGAACAATTGTGCTTACAGTACATCACAAAGAAATGTAATTCATCAACCACAAACAATAAACTTAAAAAATAACCAACACCCAAAAAAACTACATTAACACATGATTACACTCAAGATCATGCAACCGCTAAATAAATAAATAAATAAATAAAATAAAAAGGTTAAAAGGAGGGAAATAGACATCCCGCAGATCAATATATATCCTTCATCTTGCCAACTGCTTCATGAACCAATCATGTTTTCTTGTAAGCACAATATGCCCAATTGTCACTCCAACAACTAGTCCAAATGCATAACCTACCGCAACAATTTCCCAACCAAATTGAAATGGAGATTCCGATTCTTGAGTTTGATCAACAGAGATTGAAGGAGGTGCTGGCGAAGCATTAGAATCCGCACAGTCCTTTGAGAGAGGTCTCCCACATAGCCTTGAATTCCCCTCATATGAATTGTTTTCAAATGTACCAAACTGTTCCCCTTGTGGTATAGGTCCTGTGAGAAGATTGTTTGAAACATTAAAAAATCCCAAGAAGTTGAGTTGTGTTAGTTGCTGTGGGATCTCCCCAGAGAAGTTGTTTTCAGAAAGGTCTAATGATTCAAGCTCTGTAAGATTTGCTAATGATGGTGGGATGTGGCCCGTGAGAACATCATTAGAAAGATTGAGCAAATGAAGCCCCCTTAAATTTTCAATGGATTCTGGAATTTCTCCACCAAATCTGTTGCTCGAGATATCAATGGCTTTCAATAATTCGTGCACCTTCTCGTAAAAGACAGCGATTCCCTTATTTGTCATTGTCATGGTGTAATTATAATCATAGAGCCAAGAATTACACAAATATCTTTGTGGTACGACAGATGAGTTTACTTGGATATATGACAAAATATCTGAATTAGCAAATTCACGAGGCTGCTGCTTCCAATTTCCAAAAGTTTCTAATGGCAGTTTCCCATTAAAATCATTGTGGGAAAGGTCAATGACTCGCAAGTTGGGAAACTTATAGCCAGCTTTTGATGCTCCTATCTGACCGTGGAAGTTGTTTGAGCGCAAATTGAGAACCTTTAGATTTGGAAGATTTTCCAACCAAGAGGGAAATATATCATGCAATTTGTTGTTACTGAAGTCAGCAACCTCCAACACCGTACACTTGGCCAAAGATCTTGGTAACTGTCCTTGGAATCTGTTGTGTCTGAAATTGATTATCCTTAACTCGGTTCCTTGTGTCCATGTTTGTGGAATGCTTCCTTGAAACTTGTTCCTTTCTAGGTCAATCACTACGAAAGAAGCACCAAAGTTTTGCCTACATCTAGGAAGTGAACCACTCAAGTTGTTATTTGCCAAATCAAGGACTCGAATAGAAGTGAGAATGCAAATCAATTCCGAAATATTTCCAGTTAGTGAGTTCTTTGACATATAATAATGAGAAATGGTGGCTGGTGGAATGGGAAGTGACCCTTGAAGCAAATTAGACCTGAGGTCTAAACCAACAAGACGAGTCCATGGAAGAGGCATTGGATGTTGACCTAAGCTTGTTAGAAAGTTTTTCGAAAGGCAAAGAAGCTTAAGACTCAATTTGCTCGTGTCCCAGATCCATTCCGGTACCATGCCATGGATGTTGTTGTTGGACAGATCTAAACACACTAATCGATCTTGATTTTTTAGGAAATCTGGAAACTTGTTCAAGTTGCACAAAGATAATCCCAAAAACTGAAACTTTGGCAGACTCGCATTGGCACTGGCATCTTCAGTAAGTACGGATAGTTGATTATTCGATAGACGCAAAGTAGTTAAATATTTGAGCTTAACAAACTTGCCAAACTCCACACTGCCACTAAAGTTGTTCCTACCAAGATCAAGGTGTTTAAGATTCTTGAGATTAAAGATTGAATCAGGAATTCGACCTTGAAGGTTGTTGTTCCCAAGTTCTAATGAAGTTAACTTTGTGAGATTCATTAGAGGGAAAGGAATTTCTCCGGTAAGTAGATTAGAGAGTAGAGAAAGGTAACTCAATTGTGTTAGATTTCCAAGTCCAAACGGGATTCGACCTATTAATTGATTGATGGAGAGATCTAGAACGGAGAGTTGGATGAGGTTTCCAATTGATGATGGGATCTTACCCACGAAAGAATTATTTGAAATCTCAAGATAAATGAGGCTTGTGAGGTTACCAAGTGAAGAGGGAATGGACCCCGAAAAGTTGCAACTCCGCAAATCCAACGTATTCAGGGAGCCTAGGTTTCCTATTGAAGTGGGTATCTCACCTAAAAAACTTGTGAATGCGAGGTTCAATACCTCAAGGGGGCTACTCCTTGTGAACTGATCAGACAAATAACCAGTGAGACCTTCATTATAAGCCACATCAAGAACCTTCAAATTTGGTAGCTTAAATATGCCTACTGGAATATTTCCTTGCAATCCACAATATTGAAGATGGATGGACGTTAAAGATGACATATTTGCCAAGAAACGAGGCACCACAGAGCTTATGTTCACATAGTTTAAATGAAGCCTTTGTAGGCGAGTCAAATTTCCAACAAGGCTTATTAAGCCAGACTTGAGTTTCATAAGCTGTTTTCCAGAATAGAGATCATAGTTGTCGGACAGATCAAGAGATGACAAGTGTGATAATTGTGAAATTTGTGATGGAATTTGACCCGAAAACATAGAAGCAGAGAGATTGAGATCCGCGAGTCTTGAAAGATTACTTACCTGGGACGGGATTTGGGAGTAGTTAAAGTGATTGTAGGCGAGATTAAGCCTTTGAAGGTGAACAAGGTGGAAAAGGCTGCTGTCGGGAGCAAGAGAACCAAAGAGACGACCGCTACTGAGGTCGAGGCCAATGACATGACCTGTGTCTTCATCGCACTCAACTCCATCCCATAAGCAGCAATCACGATTGTCTCCTTCCAGTGTCCAAGATGAGACCTTTGGATAAGCAGAAGGATCGTGAGATCGGGATTGATTAAGGATGACAAAGCTTTCCTTGAATTGCAGCAAGGCTGCGCTCTCATCATCCCGGCAAAGGATTTCCATGAAAGGAGAAGCATAAGCGAGCATAAGTATATGGAGCAGTGAGAAAAATAAAAGCAAACACATTAACATGAACGGGAAAAGCGATAATCCCATATTGTTGTTGATCTATTGGATGCATAGAATCTTAAAGCTTCTGTTTTTATAGACTAGAGCGGGGGTCTGTTGCACTTGGGCCGATTTCCAAATTTCTCGAACAACACAAGCTACATGTAAACACAATAAAGTCATAGAAACACATTTTCAAACATAGTCGACGACTTACATGGGAACACATTTTAAAACCGAGGAGTGACAACGGAAATGAATTTCAAAGAAGAAAAGGAGTGTAATACTGGAAGACAGGCCGTATTTGACAAAATGGACCACTTTTGCTTTCATTTCTGTTTTCCAGTTTTTGTACGCCACCGGTATTACATTTCCTCGGCATATTTGTACAAACTTTCAGAAAGAGAAAAGGCCAATCAAAATCTTTGATCACAGGGTTCATATAACCCATTTGGTTATGCAACATTAATATTCTAGAGCTAGGACAGGTATAATGCTATGATTTGTGCTTGCAGGATTCTTTTCCAGAGGCTTCAAATTCTGGTAATCCCTTTGGTTGTTCCACCATGGTCTGTGAGCTAGTTTCGGACGTATGTTCTTCTTGAGGATTGGCTGCCTTAATAACGAGTTACATGAAAACACACTAGTCTTCCGGCCTACTTTCTTTTGATGAGTATAACTTGAATTCGACGAGTTGAATTCAAAGTTTGTTTGATGACTTGAATTAAACCAAATAAAATGAAGGGAAAGTGGGCCAAAGCTAGAGATAGTTCTGCAAGCCATTGATTGATTATCACCGAGATCTTGAACCTGATCTACCATTGTTCGTACGTACAATTTGTCAATGGTTTTGGTAGCTGCCTTTGGACTTTGTTGTTCGAACTCAAAGTTATTAGCACCAACTTCCTTCCGCTTGTACAAATTTGTGGAATGCTTCCATGCATGCATGTAATTGGTTTCTTTGCAAGTCGAGCAATACTTATATCTAAATATATAAATATATATATATATATAAATATATATATATATATATATATATAATCACTTCAGTTGTGCGTGCAAGCATTGATCTATGACTTATTATTTTTCATTTTTAATTTTTCATTCTTTTTAACTTTTTTCCTTTTTCTTATTCATATATTTTTTAATATTTTTAAACACTTTTAAAAAATATAAAAAAAATCAATATACTAATAGTTACTTCCTTAATCAATATATAAAAGAAAAAATATATAAAAAAAAATTAAATACATGAGTGATTAAAATGATGGAGTAAAATGAGACAGCATAATAAAATCGTTATAAGTTTTTTAAAAGTTTAAAAATATTATAACAATTAGATAGAATAAGATGGTAAGCTGGCTAATCTAATTTTCGACATTATGTAGTTATTGTTTCTCATTTCTTTCGTCTTTTCGGCTTTCCCACCGCTAGTTAATTCTTAATTCTTATATAATTTTATTATCATTCTTTCAATAAAGAAAGAGAAAAAAAAAAGACTATTTACCTTATTATAGCTATTGACTTATCGGCATTTACTCATTTGGACAATTATTCTATTTTCAACTTTTTGTATTCTCACTAGTTAATTTTGGTGTTAATTGAGATATAAAAGTTGTCCTCCCTCAATATTAAAAGAATATATATATATATATATATATATATATATATATATTAACATTCTATGAAAAAATGTGTAGACATATTTAGATAATGAGATGAGATGATAAATCTGTAAATAATATATAGTGAAATGATTTGTGAATAATAGTGAAATTATTTAAGTTAAGAAACTTTATTGGATTTTAGAAAATGTGAGAATATAAGTTGAATAAAAATACTATAAAATAAAACATTTTTAGAATATAATTTTTTAATATAATTTTTATTTTGAGATTTAAAAAGTTATATTATTTTTTGTGTTTCATTTGAAAGTTTGAGAAATTGTAATGATTAGGTAATGATTATATGAAAAAAATTGAAAAATTGAAAAACTGAAATTGAAAAGTGTTTGTATTTGGATAATGTTTAGGAAACAAAATTATGAAAAATCTTAAGTTGAGATAAGATGCAATGATTAATGTTTCTGAACAAGACCTTAGAAAATTAATACATGAGATACAAGTAAGTATTAATTATTCATGCACAATTATGCGGATTGACAATAGATATTGATCATGCGTAATGGTGATGAGCAAATAACGCACATGGTCGTAAGATCTAAAAAAAATCTCCTCTCTTTTCTCTCAGGAAAATGGGTGGAGTGAGAGTCAATGATAGAGGCACGTGAGTGTGTGTGAGGTGGTTATAACAGAAATGAAAGAAATAGAAGGTTGTCCCAGCTATTTATTGGAAAGATTCTGGTGGTTACTGCCGTCACTTGGCAAGTGATATGGAAGGCCATGGCGAATTAGAGGGACGAAAACCTAGTGTCAAAGGGGAGCATCTACTGCTGAAGGATGGAGGATCTAGAGGAAAAATGGAAGAGATTTAGGCTACGGGAAGAGGAAAAATCTACTCGACAAGGTTGATAAGTAGAGAGGTGGTGGGAGCAATGATGGCAAAAATCTTGAGGATAAGTAAGGCTGCTCAATTCATTGAGGTGAGTCCAAACATTTTTGTCATTAAATTTAAAAATCTAGCTGATAAACAAAAAGTTTGGTCAGGGAGACCTTGGTTGTTTGACAACCAACTATTGGTTATGAAGGAGTTTGATGGTTATACCCGTTTACAGAACATTAGATTTGACACAGAGTTTTTGGGTAAGGTTTCATAACCTACCATTATTGTGTACGACAAAAGAGAGAGGTGAGCAAATTGGGAGTACGGTAGGTAAAGTAGAAGAGGTGGATGTGAGGGATGATGGAAGTGGGTGGGGGAATTTTTTAAGAGTACAGATCCTTTTGGATTTAACTCAGTCGTTGGCAAGAGGTAGAATGATGAAGGTAAAAGGTAATAGTTTCTAGATTCCTTTAATTATGAAAAAATGTCAAAAATCTGTTTCTCATGTGGGTTTATTGTGCATGGGACCAAGGGATGCAGTAGTGGAGGGGAGGGGTTAGAAGGAAAAGAGCAACAATATGGATTATGAAGGAGGGCCAAGCAATTTCAAAGAAACAAATTCTTTAACAATGGGGCTGGTAGGTTTGAAGAGGGTAGTTGGTGGAGGAAGGAGGGGGAAATCTAACTCATAATGGGGGAAATGGGGATGAAAATGAGGGAGAGGAACAGAGGGGAAGGGAAGTGAGTATAAGGGAGAAAAAAGTGAGAATCTGAGAAGAAGTGAAAGAGATTGTACAGAGGGGATGCAAAAAAATGGGGAAGAAATAGAAGGAAGTAAAAATAATGAAGAGAATGGAGAGGAAATGAGGAGTGAAAGTGAATGGGATTTGGTAGAAGGGGTAGGGGAGAGAGTTTGTCTTTCAATGTAGCCACAACAAGAAGAAATGTTCAATAGGGGTGAGGTTGGACTGCAGGATGTAGTAGTAATCTTTGAGGAGGGGAGTATAGTGGAGATGGAGAAGCTTGTTAAGAAGGGGGTCTAGAGGAGGAAGGCTAGAGTAAAATCCAGAAAGAAGGGGCCAACTACAAAGAAAGAAATTAATAAAAAAAAGAGAAGTAGTACTGAGGTGGAGGTTAAGTGTAATAATAAGATGAGTAAGTGAGGAAAGTTGGAAGGTGGAGGCTTTTTAGATGATATTACTGGTTTATTGGCGGTGGCTAAAAGTCAGCCCTGCCAAGTATTATAAAAATATTGAGTTGGAAGTGCCGAGAGTTGAGGAAGTCTCGGATAGTTCAAGACCTATGTTCTATGGCAGAGAAGAACAAACTCAACTTAATTTTTATTATGGAAACTAAGATTAAAAACAAAAGTTGTTGGAATATTAAAAAAAAAAATTGGTTTGTCAGAGATGTTTTGAGGTGGAGGCAGTGGGAAGAGGGGGTGGACTGATGTTATTGTGGGATCTAAGGGTGAAAGTAGGAATTGTAAATTTTTCACAGACATAAATGCATGGGTAGAAGATGAAGGATAGAGTAGATGGATGCTTACTTGTTTCTATGGACATCCAGAGATTATAAAAAAGAAGGAAACATGGCTGATGCTGAAAACAATGAAGCCAAAAGGTGGTGAAGGGCGGTACATAATAGGGAATTTCAATGAAATTCTTACAAATGATGAGAAGTGGAGAGAAAATGCAAGACTCGAGGGACAAATGGAGATGTTTAGCAATGTACTGAGTGAAGGAAACTTATATGATGTGGGCTAGAAGGGGGACAAATACACGTAGAGTAACTCTCATAATGATAAAACTTTTACTAAGGAAAGATTGGATAGAGTAGTGGTTTATCCTGAGTGGTTGGAAATTTATATAGAGGCATGGGTGGAAGTTCTTGTGGCTAGAACATCATATTACAAACCTTTGTTAGTTCACTTAAATGCAAGGAGAAAAGTTGTAGGTGGAAGCAAAAGCCTTTCAAATATGAGACTAGTTGGGCTTTAGAAGAGGATTGTGAAGGGGTCTTAAAAGAAGCATGGAAGAGAGGGGAAGGTGAAGGTTCATAGAATAACAGAGTGACTGATTTATTGCAGAAAAGTATAGTAGCCCTTAAGAGATGGAAGATTAGGAGGAAGGGGTGATGGAAATAGAAGAGAAAACTAAGTTGTTAAAAAGTTTGCAAGCAGAGGAATGCCATAACAATGTGGATGAAATCAAAAGGGTCACTGCTGAACTGAATTTGTTACTAGATAAGGAAGATCTCTGGTAGAAACAAAGGGTAAAAAATAATTAGTACAAACATGGAGATAGGAACACTAAATATTTTCATACTTGTGCCAATCAAAGAAGAAGAAGAAATTACATTAAAGAAGTGGATAGTGAGAATAAAGAATGGTTGTGTGATATAAGGAGATAGAAGCAACTTTCAGAAATCTTTTTGGGAAATTGTTTCAAACTACAAAGCCAAGTAAAGAAGAGATTGAGAATTGTCTTGTGGGAATGGATACAAGGTTACAGCTGAAATGAATGAAAGGTTATCTAGAAGTTTTTTCTGAAATAGATGTGGAAGAAGCTGTGAAGCAGATGGCCCCACTAAATGCTCCTGGACTAGATGGCTTTGGACCATGTTTTTGTCAGAATCATTGGAGCATGGTGTTAGGAGAGGTGTGTAAAGCAGCTATGTCTATACTAAATGGTAACCTTGTAGACCCTTCTCTTAATTACACTTATCTAGCCTTGATTCCTAAGACAAAGAACCCATAAAAAGTGAGTGAGTTTAGACCCATAAGTTTGTGTAATATCATGTACAAAATAGTTTCCAAAACTATCACAAACAGGTTTAAACTGGTTTTATCTAAAATTATATCCACAAACCAAAATGTTTTTCTCCCTAGAAAATTGATTAATGACAATATAATGGTAGCTTATGAGTTATTACATTCCATGAAAACTAGAAAGAAAGGAAAAGTGGGGAGTATGGCCATAAAGTTAGATATGTCTAAAGTCTATGATCGTGTAAAGTGATTTTTTTGGAGGTTGTTTTGATAAAATTTGGGTTTTGTGAGAAGTGGGTGAGCTCAATGATAAAGTGTGTTAAATCTGTTGCTTACCAAGTGTGAAGGATATAAGAGGTGTTGAAAATATATGAAAAGACCTCAGACCAGTTTCTCAACAAAGATAAAACTATTATTTTTTTCAGTAGTAACACAAAGGTAGTAGATAAGAAGGCTATAAAGGAAGCTGGTAATTCTTTTGTTTGTGGAACTTATGAGAAGTACCTTGGTCTTCCTGCTATGGTTGGAAGATCAAAGTTTAATACATTTAGGAATCTCAAAGGAAGAATATGGCAGAAAATGAATAGTTGGGAAAACAATTTCATATCATAAACTGGTAAAAAGGTCTTGATTAAAGCAATTTTGCAGGCCATACCTACATATACCATGTGTGTTTTCAAGCTACCTAAGAAATTGTATCAGGAGATCAATGGCTTATTTTCACAATTCTGGTGGGATAGACAGCAGGAAGGGAAAGGGATCGTGTGAAGGAAGTAGGATAAGATGGGATTGCAAAAAGGTAGGGGTGGTATGGGTTTTAGGGACTTGGAGAGCTTTAACATAGCTCTTCTTGATAAATCAGGGTGGACACTTCTTAAATTTCCTAATTCCCTGGCAACCATGATATTCAAGGAAAAATATTACAAAAAATCAAATTTTTTGGAAGTAAAACTGGGTTCACAATCTTCTCTTATATGGAGAAGCAAATGTTCAGCTATGGATCTTTTAAAAGAAGGGATTAGGTGGATAGTAGGTGATGGGAGAGACATCGAGATATGGGGCCCAAAGTGGCTTCCTAGATTTTCTTCATATGTGGTTTGATAAGTATGATTTTTAAGTGATTTTTATTACTCTTTTAATTATGAAAAGTGTCAGTTTTCTTTCAATTCTATTGATTTTATTTTATTTCTATATATTTTTCTTTATTTTCTTGAATTTGAAGGAATGTGAATATTTAATGTGAAAGGATAGCATTTTGGTACAAAATAAGAGACTATGAATCAAAACCGACAAGAGACAACGAGATATGAAGAGAGTCGAGAAGGTTTAGGCGAAGTGACTCAATGATGACCAGAATTGGCGACAATAGTTAGGCAATGAGCGAGATATTTACCTTCTGGGCGAGAGGACTCGACGACAAGTCTCCAGGCGGTTAGATTGGGCGACTAGTCTAAACGACCAACTTAAAAAATCAACCTAAATGACGTCGTGGGCAACAATTAGAAAAAGCGAGCAGTTTTACCGCCCGGTAGGTTGGTGAGAGGGTCCTATCATCCCAGTCGAGAGTATTTCCTCTCGGTAGGCGATGAGACCAGTTATATTCAGCGCACACAGCATCTACCCAGTGGGATCCTTTTGAGTTACACAATCAATCTGCTGACCATCAAATCCTCCCGAACTCCATAAATCAAGCCGCTTATTACTGAATCTTCCATTTTAGATAATTCCCTTATTCTTTGGATAATTTCTTTATATTAACATTTACCTTTAGAAACTATTTTCCAAATCTTTAGGTTAGATTGTAACCGCATTTATCTTGTTTCCGGATTTGACTTTTGACATCTATTTAATTCCATTTTGTGGGATGAATTGAAGAAAAGAGTATGAGTTTTAGAGTAAAAATATTCCAAAAATTATTCTTTAAGTTTCTTTCGAGGAGGAGGATCTGGAGGGTAGAGGCGAAAGCCGCATGCTTCATCAACTGACTCCAATGAAGAACACCAGTTTTATTCTTTTTGTTTTCAATTTCATTATGAACTAATTTTATTTTCTCGAACTTTGATGTAGTCTAACATTGAATATACAATTTATATTTTAAGTTATAGTATTTTCAATATTTCCATAATTGAGTATTTATTTATTGTCTTTAATACTTGCAATTTTTTAGCTAATTATTGTTCGATCTATTGAATCGCAATGAAATCGAGAGGTGATTTGTGATTAAAACTCTATGATTAAACACCATTAGTTAAGCAAAAATAGAGATACTTTATCACAATTAGTGTAATTTTCAAGAAAAATCAAAGAACTTAATGAGTCTCCAATTAGTTAAATTCACATAGAGATATGGAGTTATTAATTTGAGATATTTTTAGTATTGTTCGATAGAAAATATTGAATAGTTAAGGAATTTTTATCAATAATTTGGAATAATTGGAATTCTATAACAATGAATAATAAATTTTGTGAGATTTGTTAGGTGTAATCAAACGCTCTAGATCTATTCTTATTATCTTTAAAATCTTAATTTTAATGCTATTTTCTTCAGTTTAATTTAGATAATCTATTCTTCAAGGTTTTCCAAATAGTAATTAATTTAGTAAATTTCAGTACTCAATAGCATAATTAATCTATGTGAGTTTGACATCTGTTTTCTTTAAAACATTTTACTACTTGTTACGATTATGTGCACTTGCAGATATTTTCAGCACAACAAGGTTCAATCTCCAGTCTCTTTGCTGCAGGAAGATTCAAAGGTCAAAGTTTTAATTGTTAAACATAAGGGTGAGTGGGATGAAGATCAGGTTAGAACCATTTTTCACAGTGAAGAGGCTGAGAAGATACTTACCATATCTTTGAGTAGAGGTAGAGCAAAAGATAAGATGTTTTGGGGTCCATAAAAAAAGTGTAATTTTTTTGTGAGAAGTGCATATTTTTTGCTTATGGACAGAAGGGAGAGAATTAAAGGAGAGAGCTCAAGAGAAGTTAAAGAGGATGAAAGGCAAAGAAATATATGGGACTTGGATGTACCAGGAGTAACAAAATTGTTTCTATGGAAAGCTGAAAATGACCTACTACCTACTAAAGTGAATTGATTTAAGAGAGGAGTGGTGAAGGATAAAAGGTGTCTTATGTGTGAAGTTGAAGATGAGACCCTTATGCATGTGTTGTGAGAGTGTCATGCAGCAAATGATATTTGGGAAGTGATAGAAGTTGAGTTGAAAAATTGGACAAATATGAAGGAGATTTTATGCTGTTGTGGGAGAAATGCATGTCTTCTCTGAACAAGAGCCAGCTGAAGGAGTTGGCAGTAATATTTAGGAAGGTATGGCTACATAGAAATGGTTATGTTTTTAAAAAAAGAGTGGAATGTCCCAAGAGTTTAATCATATCTGCAAAGGCTACTCTAAAGGATTATCAAGCTGTTCAAAATTCTGGTAAAATGGGTGGACAAGTGCAGAATAGTGTGAAAAACAATCTGAGGTGGGAAAAACAAAAAATGGGATTTATTAAAGTCAATTGGAATGCTTTTTTGGATAAAAAAGGGAAGAGAATGGGAATTGGTATCAAGACTAGAGATGAGGAAGGGAAGGCCTTGGTTGTTGTGTGTGATAAAAAAGAAAATGTAGAAGAAGCAACTGCGGCAGAATGCTATACTTTGAGGAAAGCTGTGGAGTTGTGATGTGATCTTAACATTCAGAAAACAAAATTTGAAGGGGATGCAAAGGAAGTCATCTTGGCAGTGTGCATTGATGAAGAGTTGTTGACTTGTTATGGCTTTTTAGTAGAAGATGTTAGATTCTATTTCAAGAACAGCATAAACTTGACAATATGATTTGCTCATAGAGAAACAAAAACATGGTTGCTCATACTTTAGCAAAAAATGCATTGGTTATAGATGAAGAAAAAGTGTGGATAGAGGATGTTCCAGATTTTATTGTGGGATGTTTGAATAGAGACAACAATTGTATTACTTGACTTATCAATGAAATGCAAAGATTATATTCAAAAGAAAAAAAAGTAATGGTGATGAGCAATCTCACTGAAAATAACGCCAGAGCGAAGTCAAATGTTATGATATCTAAGCCTGAGGGGTGTACATGTTATGATGATGTTATGTTATGTTACAAATGCATTGAAAATAAGTCTGAAGACAACGTAGTTTCAACGTGAGTTGTACTACGATCACCAGCAGGTACTCACAGTTCATATGAGGAACTATGAGATATTATAAGTTATGATGTTAATGTTATGATTAAATATGAATTGCTAATAATAATGAAACATTACAATGAAATGTATGTTTTTGACAGTTGAAGTGAAAAATGTTCTCTATATGAAAATGTATCTCAATTTTTTGAAAACGTTGAAGAATCTAGATGGGAGACATACTGATGTTTTTGTATCGCATGCATTTCATATTTATCTTTCATCATGCATAATTTATCTTTGTGCACGTTGGTTGTCTAATTTATTAATATTTCAAGTAAATCTCACATCTTGTGGACCCACTATCAACTTGGAATGATAGAAGTTGTGTTAAGACCCAACGAGGACGGACTAGATGGAAAAGTGGATTCAATTGATTGAAGAGGAGTTGTATCTCAACAAAAGATTGGACCTCATTTTGATGTTTATAGCTCTAACCCTTCGTGCATTAGAACGTATGAAGTAGTTGATTTAGCCATAGAGACCTCTTATCAAGAATAATTGTACTAAGATTATGCTACCTCATGATTTGAACTTATGATGGTTATGAATGATATTGGGATGTTTTAGTTTATTCTGGCATAAGTTTTATTTAGTCACCCATATTTCACTGCAATTATTGCATACTGCTAGATACATATATAGGATACATTGCATATTAATTGTCATGAACGGGTGCATGTAATCTTGTATTGCATGTCTCAACGTTCTAAGTCTCTATTACATCCCAAGCGGAGGTTAAGGTATCACAAAAATCCATTGACAATTAGTGAGATTGTGAAGACCAAAAATTTTGTCTTTACCTATACTATTTGGGGTTTCCATTATAGTTTGTTCATGGGAGTTAGATGTTAAGATTTCATTAGAAGGTAAATATGTCTTATTTGACTAAGTGAGTTTGTGATGCAATTTGGACAAGTCATTAAGAGTAATGGCTTTATTGTTGTGATTGTCCTTAAGGGCAAATGCCATAATCGCTTTACCATTAATGAATAGTAAATGTTGGTTATTTTACATGTTGTTGAGTACAAGAGATTCATCTGAAACTTTAAAGTAGCAAATTAAGTTTGCTTAGTGATATTTGTGGTCATCTTTTAAAGTTTTATAAGTCACAACTGAACTTGTTGACTAGAATCTAAGGTTTATATCGTGAGTTTGACCTTAAATGAAATTCGCGACGAATCGCTAACTTGATAGTTGGGGAAAGGTTTTTTATTTATAAAAATAGAGTTTCTGGATAAGCGCATATATTTTTGCATGTTACTGCACATGAAATTGCGCATGGAGAAAAATGATCTTAAAACATCACTTGAGAGTTGTGGTTTAATTCTTTATAGTTGACCATGTGATTTCTCTCTCTTATGGTATTGCTCGTGGTGCACATAATAGTGATGTGTTCTATGATCATGTGGCACAAATGTGAGAATTTAGTGAGCACATGCATTCACAAAAAATTTTGGGATTTTGGTAAAAAATGTTTGTCAATAGGTTTAGATTGACTCATTCAAACGAGTGATAACATTTGGCACTTAGGTAGCGAACGGAGATGAGACATTGTGTCTCTTGATACTTTTGTAACATATAGAGATGGTTAACACAAATATATATGTCGCCTTAGCTAGGCTAAGATGATGTATTTATCATTTGTTAAGATCGTACATGGATAACCCACAATCCATATAGCCTATGTTTAGCTAGATGCAAGATTCTCTTTGGCACTTTGGATAAGGAGCAATAGAGCTAGATAGCACTTAGACTAAGATTTGTACAGTATATTGAGATTAGACATATGCTCGTTTTGAAAAGAGAACTCCATCATAACATGTATTTCATACTATGTGTGCTTTTACGATCAACAGTAAAAGATGAGTGAATGGATTTCTACTTTCTCACTGTGTGAATCTTGTAGGTCATTATTGATTACCTTAATTTATTTATGCCCTTAGGAGATTTTTGACTGTGTCACGAGATTGAGGTTGTAATGTCTGCTACTTTGGCATATTGTTTATGACCATGAATGATCCGGTATAAAGAGACATTACTAGAAAAATGATTGGACTAAGACCGAATGACATGATGGCGAAGGAAAGGCTATTTGGTAACACATCAATGTTGTGTTTGTACTCACTCCCGACAAGTTATGTTGCTTCTTGGAAGTTGAAACATAGCTTTGGGTACATAATGTTTTATGGAGATTGAGTATTGCTTTGAGGCTGGACCCGAGAAGGATTAGGGATGCTTAGTTTGATGTGACCAAATAAGTCAGGATATAACAAGACATTTTTAGGAACGTTGCTATGCTGGTCTTCTCTGAGAGAAATTTGGTATAATGCTTTCATTTTTGTTTCACATGTGTGCTCGATGATCTCACAACCTATTTGTCAACATGAACAAGATTGAAAATATATTGAGATATGCAGACCTAGAGTCTTACCCACTATATGCGAGTGGGAAATGTAGTAATGGGGTGCCCATTATCTCTTCTTCTTCTCTTGGCTAGGGGTTATAAAGTGGCTATCAAGCCAGTTCACGAGTCTTGATGCCTGACCCTTTATGGAAACTGGGGTTTACACTTAGAGGGCCCCACCCCCTTCGGATGAGACACTTATAGCACACGAATGAAAATCTCTCTCTCAAAGTATAATTTCTCTTTAGTCTCGACATTTAGGTTGTGGAATATGTGATCAATGTTACTTTGATCTTACCACGTAGTACACTTCACCATCGACGATGATGATTTCAGATGAACAATACCGTGAAAAAGTCAATGGAACAATTGCATCCGATCTATGATTTAATACTTAAGGTAAATGCTTCCTCTGATAAAAAAATAAATAAATAAATAAAATAAAACTCTAAAAGGTAGTAAAAGAAAATTCTACATTGTATCATAATTATATATATAGGAAGAAATTCTTATCCGAGTTCAAATTATAACATTGACTAATATTAATGTAGATCGTGTGTGTGTGTGTATATATATATACATACTAGCGGTAGAGTTACGTGCGAGGCACGTTTGTCCTGTATAACTATAAAATAAATTGTTCAAAAATATAAACATCTAGTGTATAAGAAAAAAATTCAGGTAAATAAGAATAATATAGCTTAATCAAGTTGCAACCTACAGTTACATGTTGTATTACATGTATTTGACATGGTGTACTACAGTCTTATCGTATCATAATCTTGCTAAAGACTATAACATGGTGTCGGTTAATTAATAATACACATATAAATAAATAAATAAACTTTAATTTCTAATCAATTTGAATTAGTGGATAATATTGGCTGGAGATTGGACCAAAAAGATTTTGCTTAAGAAACAAGGTAACTCATCATCAATGATCATCATGATCACGTATGTCGTACGTCGTACGTCGTACCTTATCACCACTACACTTAGTCTACACCTGATCTAGATCATTAATGATGTTATCTTTCAATAAAAATTATGCTAAACATATTGCATGTCTCACCCAGATCAAATTAATCAATACCTTCCATCAAATCAAAATCTCAGCTTTTTTAATTTTTATTTCTTTGTTAATTAATTAATTAATTAGTTATATCGTTGAAGGCCAGCCTTGTACTCAATATGCATGCCTTTAGATTATTAGATTAATTAATACAACTATATAATATTTATGACTCGAGAGCTGTCAAGGTTATTGTCATAATTTTGCCAAACAAAAGCAAAATTTAAAAAAAAAATTAATAATAATAATTTAAAAAAAATTAAAGGGTCAGTGTCATCAAAATTAATAATAATTTGTTCATGTCAAGGTCCAGGCAAGATCCTTCACACAAATGTAATCAAGAGAAAATCGTGGTGAATGGTGACATTAGCTATATATATAATTAAAGATATTTTTCCCAATTTGATTTTATATAATATTTTCTTACTTTTTATTCTATTCAGTTTTACCCCAAAAAAAAAGGAATTTACTATTATTTATTAATAACAAGTATTAGATATTTTTTCAGTTGAGAAATTGTAAAATATAGCAACATATATTATTTTTTTTAGTGATTTTATAGTGATTTTATTAAATTTTTTTCTCTCACTTTTTCTCTCTCATCTAGCTTGATTCTTCCCCACGGCTTGTTCTCCTTTAGCCTAGACCAGCGCCGCCGTGTGCCGGCCAGCCTCACCGCCACTACCGGCAAGTCTCCCTCACGTCGACGACCAACCTAGCCACCACCAATGTCCCCCACACGCAGCCCTCTCTCTCCCCTGCAGAAACCTAACCAAAATAGGTTTCACCCATTTGTATCTAGTTGCGCAGCCGTATACGGCCACCCAAGCTACCGCACCTCGACCACTTCACACCAGCGACAACCTCTAGCAGACCTAGCCACCACGAACCTTCTTTTCCCTCTTCGTCGCACACTGGCATTCGCACACACGAACCCATTTCTCACGGCAACTCTCTCTCTCTCTCTCTCTATTCAAACCAAAAAGAAATGAAGAAGAAAGAAAACAAACATATGAAAATAAATCTGAAATGAAGAAGAAACCATACGGGGAAGAAGGGAAACGAATAAGAAATATATTTCTGTTGTTGAGCCGTAGAAAAAAAAAACATGCGAGAAAGAGAAAAAGAAAAACAAGATACAGAAGTGAAATTAGAAGATTATTGCATACCAACGACGAGAAGAAGAATCCTCAAACAGCACGGGAGAATTTTTTTTCTTCCTCCACTTGAGTCTGAAAGCAGATGCTGGAAAACCACAAGTTTCTGCACTCCATCCCTTTTATCAACAAGCTAGATATTTTTGCTGTCACACCAGAATAAACCAGATGTTTGAGACTCAATAAAGAAGAAGTAAAATTGTAACCGAAAGGAAAAAAATATCATGCAAAGGAACAAGAAACCAAGAAGAAGACATTGGATACTGTTCACTGTTTAGAACTGTTCACGTTATACAGATTTTTAAGATATAGGAAGATATATATATATATATATATATATATATATATATATATGAACTCAGATAAACGGGTGATCAGACTGAATTAGTGCAAGTCGTGTTACAACGAACAAGCAACTTTATAATATATAATAATTAGTGGAGTATTAATTAGAACAAGTTTTTGATGCATGCATGTCGATCGTGTTAATTAACTGCAGTAGTGGAAGGTTTTAGATTTTTTTTCTTTTTTTCTTTTTTTCTTTCTAGCTATAGCTAATCAATCGTTGGACCTACGTACCTTATATCTACCAAACGATTAATTTTCCGGGTTCAACATGCAGCTCCTCCTTATAATTTGGTCGACTACTTCTTAATTTGTCCATATATTATTATCCAAGAATCTAATTAAAGTTGGTGTAAATCATTATATATTTGTGTAAACATGTATATATGTTATGATTTTGTTTAACCTTGTAAGAAATTATTGGAATCCGATAATTATTAAGCAAATTCATTCCAATATTAACGGGTAGACGTATTAAAAAAGAGTGATAATTAATATATATATATTATGTATGATAATTTGCTAACATGAGTAGTATATATATATATATATCATCATGTGTTTCATGTGCTCCTTATGATATAATTATTCCTCAATATCATTTGAACCCCATCGTACTCGGCATGCATGCATGGCATGCGGTACTTATAAAGTTTCAGACCATTAACCGATACCATGCATGCACTAATGACTAAACTACAATTGCACTGGAAAAGGCTTCATGAATATTGATGTTGATCATGTCCATTTGACTGCTGCCGTTTATCTCTGAGACACCAACAAGTACTACTTCTTCTTATCCTATCAAATTAGAAGAATGTTGTTTATCTCTAAGACCAACTACTACTACTTGTGTCCTAAGTACTCCATGTGACTTGTCCAACCATGCATCATGAACTACTGTTACGTACTAATTGAGCAGGGAATTCCAAACCATTTACTGTTACAGGCGAGACGAGCCCTCAAATAGGGATATTAGATCAAGACAGATTCCCTTGGAGTAGTTACTTTTTCTTTTCTCTTTTGGTGGAGATAAGTAGTAAGTACTCCGGACTGGTCTCAGTACTATAGGAGGTAGGTCCATTCAGATGGGCATTAATGGAGTACATGTTGAGAAACCTTTTGCCTATTACGAGAGAGACGACATTGCTACGTACGAGTATCAAGTAGTATAAAGTTGGAGAATTACCAAAGAATAAAACAAAAGAAAAAAAGACAAAAACAGGAATAGGCCGAAGAATATATCCATTCAACTCATCGGTTTGGATTTAGAATTCACGTCAATTTATTTTATTTTATTATTATAATTTTATTAAATTTTTACATAAAATATAATAAATTTTTTTAAATTTTTAAATAATAATAATATTAAAAAATAATATTTTAATAATATTTTATTCAACTCATTTATGAATTGAAACGAGACTTAACTAAAGAAAAACCAAGTTTTTCTCTATTTTTTGGGAGGCAAGGAACACTAGGTTGAGTTTGGATGTTGAAGTGAGTTGAGTTGAGTTGAGTTGAGATGATAAAATATTGTTAGAATTTTATTTTTTAATATTATTATTATTTTGGGATTTGAAAAAGTTGAATTATTTATTATATTTTATGTTGGAATTTGAAAAAGTTGTAATGATGAGTTGAGATGAGTTGAAAGTAATTGATGATCCAAACGAAGCCTTAGTTTTTCCAACGTATCTCCCTAAACATCTTGATTAATCTTAATTAACCCTTTGGTGTTTGGTTGGACCAAGTTGATTTATCATCATCTATGACGAAATTAAGGTCAACAATTCTATCATACATATTGAATATATATATATATATATATATGAGTGGTCCTGGACAATGATAATGCAACGCAAGCAACGATAGTGTACACTTGCTGCACATGCACATGTATTGGAAGCTAGGCATCAATCGGTGCATATATATCCTCACCTAGCTCGATCCATAATGCATGCTATTTGTTCCATCATCTAAGAATTGACGGTCTTGATTTAGAATCATGTTGGGCCCACTTGTCAAAATCATAATCTTCTGGATGTTAAGCTCAGAGTGAAGACATGGTTGGCCCACGTGGGACCAACCTACAATCCTTTAGGATGGACGTGTGTCTCTGAATTCGTTTGGTAAATTGGGCCTTAGAATCATTAGATTTCTGATGCATATATTAATCACTTTTTAATGTAGGATGGGTGCCGAAAGGACAACCTTTTGCCCCCACGTCATAAAACATAGCTTGTTTAAAAGTTTATTTTTATGTCGTATATGAGATTTTTACATTTAATCTAGTTTTTGTCATTAATTGGCTTTTTAAGCAGAATATATATATATATATATATATATATATATTCACATCTTGATTTCAAGAGAAAAACGCAACTTGAGATTCTCTGGAGTTCTTACTTCTGATCTTACATGGTTTAGCCCATAGATTATTGCTTAGCCTTAGCATTGATTTTATTTGATTCAATAAGCCTTGAGAAAGATAAGTAAGGGCAGAGCATCAGCATATGCATATAATTCTGAGCAGAAAGGCTAAAAAGTGAGTGATTACTGATTCACTGTATTAGTTAAAAAGAGAGAGACCCAATAACCCATCCAATCCATCAATCCCCATTAATATTCGAGACCCACAGAGATGGCCGAAACCAAACCTCTCTCCCTCTCTCTCTCTCTCTCTCTCTCTCACTGTGAGTGAAAGCTTCATCCCTCAAATGTAGAAACTTTATACCTCAAATTTTCCACACGCTGACCATTCTCTCACGGTAGGTAATCACTTTCACCTTTCTCTTTTACAGTGTTCGTTTGATTCCCCCATTTTAGAAAAATGAGACTAGAGTAAGAGAAACAGAGTAATAGGGATCTTATGACTACCTCTCATTCCTATGTCTGTTTTGATTATTACCAATTTTGTTTTCTCTCCTTGTGTTTCCTAGGGAATTTAGCAGAGCCCATGTTAAAGAAAAGGCTTCCTTTTTTCTTGTTTTGGTCCTGAGCTGAAATTCAATTGAATTTGAGGTCTTAGGTCTCTGTTTTGTTTCAAATGATTTAGGTATTTTTGGGGGATTGATTCGGGAAATGAGCAAAGAACACCCACCTGAGCCTCTGGATTTCTTCATTTGGACTGTTGAGGTATACTCTCTCTCTCTCTCTCTGGTTCTAATATAATTTTGGTCTTCTGCTTTCATGTAGATCTTGTTTAATTTTTATGGGTTTCTCTGGGGATACAGTAGAATTGCTTGTTTGACATTCTTGTGCATTGCTGGTACTTGGTAAATTGATTCTTCTTGCTTGATTGCTCGTTGGTGTGCAGTAATTGATTGTCAAAATTCTGGATTTATTTTATTTTATGTTTTGGTTTAAGTTTGGTTGGGATTTGGGGTATTGGTTGAAATTTCGGTATAATGTTGTTCATTTTGATAGTTATGTGGAATGGAGCAAGTATGAACGGGGAAGTTTAATTTTGGTTGATGATCCTGATGTCATAAAGTATTATTCAACGAGTCTAACAACAGAAAGAAGGCTGTATTGATTTTGCTTAAATTAACAAGAATAAACACTGTTTTTGGTCCCTGAATACACAGTACGTTCTACTGTAGTCCCGAGACTGTATAATGTTCTAATAGCTCTTGCCTTTATAAATTTTGAGCAGTATAGTCCATTCATCCAAAAACGTGGTGATCCATGAAAAAATGGATGACTGAAATGAGCCATGTCATCAATCTTTTTGATGGACTGGTCATTGATCTGGACAGAAGGATTATGTTTCTTACAATAAAGACTTGCACAAATGAAATTGGATTTCTTTTTTATTTTAAGGAAAACTTAGAATTTTCCCTATACGTTAAAACTGAAGTATGGTTTAGCCATTTATTAATCTCTAATTACATACAAGCATGGGATTTAGTTAAGGCCCGTAGGGTACCCTATAGCAATCTGTGCATACCTATTTTGAACTTGTGGATTGACACATGACACTTTATTTCATTGTCATCCTGCTTGTCAAAGTTTGCTTTTCCAACAACTGGGACTGGTAGGGTACATGGACACATTACTTCATTGTCATAATATGCTTGTCAAAGTTTACTTTTCCAACAACTTGGATTGATAGGAAATGACACACCTGAGGACCCTACTCGGTTCATTGGAAAGGAGTTTTTTTTAATCATACATTCAAGCTGTCTAATTGTAATTGTAAGGTAATGCTTTTAGGTGTTGCAATTATTGGTTTAGCGTTCAAAAGCTACTGAGCTCTCACATAATACTTGATACATTCCTTTCGTTCTTATGCTATAACTACCTAGTTTCTTTGTTACCATAGCACGTATCTACCACATAATGGATGGATTCAAATTGTCTTGGATGCATGCTTGGAAATTGAAAGATACATGGGTTAGGTATTAGCTTCAGCTTCATAGAAATTAGGATCTCCTACGAAGATGTGTATGGCTACTGAAAGGGGACTAAGAGGAAATAATTATGGGGATAAAGATAACAGAAGTTCCTTCAATTGGTGGTAGTTCATCACCATAAGAAGTAGTGTTAGACAACGTTGCTAGAGTGGAGTGGAAGGAAGATTTGGATCACCATGAGGGTGTTGAAAATTCCTGCAAGTGCCCTATAAGATGAACATGTCTCTAGTGTTTTCAATCAGGTAGAGAATACCTAGATATAAGTACTGTAACGGGATAAAGATTTCAAAGGAAGTTGCTCATGATGATTAAAAATATATGTTTCTTCTTGCAAATGGGAAGTGCTTTGAACTAAGTTGCTAGTGATGGTTCTCTCTCTTATTTGTGACATATGTAGCAGTCACCGCATTGACTTTACAAAGAATTCATGATAGGATATAGTCAGCAGCCTTGTGAATCCTTATAAAATAATGAGATAAGTAGAAATATACTTTTGTTTCATTTACTTGTCTGTGTAAATCCTAAGAAATTTAGCTGAACATTATTTGCTGACAGAAATGAACTTGGAAATAAGCTTATTTACTGCTATTCTGAAGACATGGTGACTCATATGTGACTCTCATGGATAAAAAGAAAGAAAGAAAGAAAAAAAACATAGTGACATATTTTTTTCACTTATAAAAAAAATATGGCAAACTGACATGTATCATGCACAAATCCTTTTCTGTCTTTCCAGGATGTTGGTTTGTGGTTGGAAGAGATAAATCTTGGTAGTTACCGGCAGATTTTTAAAGAAAATGGTGTCAACGGAGAATACCTGGAAGGCATGTCCATGTTTACTACTGAGCAGATTCTACGGTTTATAAGACGATGCCACATGAAATGGGGAGACTTCATCACTCTGTGCAAGGAGCTCAGGCGGATTAAAGGTCTCTCTCTCTCTCTCTCTCTCTCTCTCTCTCTCTGTATTTTCATATTTCTATGTGTATTTTCATTGGGGGCAAGATGCTTGCCCTAAAAAATTGTGGCCTTCATGGTGGTGTCAGTAAGAAGTTTCTCCGGTTTGCGAGAATTTAATAAATCCTGCTACATTTTAGAAGTGTTATTGTGAGAGATACCTAATTAGGTTGGTACTTTTTGCTTTTCATAACAACCTTGTCATTATTATTATTATTATTATCACAACCACCTTATAATGCCTCATTTATAAACCTGTAGTCTTGGTGTTTTGGAAGAGTATTCCTAAGACACAGGTCGTGTGCTTTGCCACATTTACCAGTCTCACCTTCTCTAGAGGACCACATTCGTTACCTTAGTAGTTACTACCCTAGTATTCCTAAGCCATATGTGCACACAATTTTTTAATTTTTTTTCTGACAATAATCTCGACGTAATAAGTTTTTCCAAAATTAAAGACAGAACAACATGATTTTCTTAGTAGTGCCATTTTTCTCTCATAACAACTTCATCTTCAATTGCAAATGATGCATAATTTTTTTATTTAAAACTATTGTTAGTTTATTTGTCATTGTTACCGATGCAGTATTCCCTTAGTAGATAATGAAATGTAGTTTTCTAGAGGAACAAAAATGTGTGCTGATTGAGGACCATGTTTTATCTTGGACTGTAATCTAGTTATGAGTTATATGTAATAAAGTAGTGTACTACATCTCCAGTGGCTTGCCTGAAAGGGGAACAAAAGGTCCGCCGGCCATGGTGGGCTCCATCTTGCCTCTCGGTATTCTTTGTCAAGGTGGCAAAACACAACAGAAAGTCACGAGTTGTTTCCTTGAAGCTGGAACCGTGATGCAAGATCAGCTCTAATATGTATGTAATTTTTTTGGTTTTTAATTTTCTAAATGTTAGAGAACAGAAAGTAGGAAAAAACAACTCCCCCTCCCCCCCAAAAACACTTTTTGGTGTCATGAATCGGGCAAGGTCGCCTGTTTGTTCTCCTCTAGAGAGCTATGTTTTACATACAAGCCGTTTTATGTGTTTAATTTCTGTTGTTTTTAATAGTTGGATTCTGTCCAAATCTGTGGACAAGAACACGATGAAAGCCATGTTTTGAGTAATCAATGTAGTCCCCATCTATAAAACAGTACTGATACTTACTTTTCCTATTCACAGTAAAAGGCCTGTTAAGGATATAATATTGGAAGAAATCTCTGTATCAACCCATGAAAGCTCTGATATGACAAATAAATTTTTAGAATTTCCATCTCACGGGTTGAGATAGGGAGTGTCCTTGTACCAGTTATATAATTGATGTTACAAAATGAATACACCCCTCATTTTAAAGGGTCTGTGCATGAATGCTTTACTTTGCGTAACAATACACTAAAGAAGGAGAAAAATAAGCTTTTTATAGATAGACTTTGCTAAACTATCCATTTCACATATTTTCTTTCTGCGTTTATGTTGCTGCATTTACTCTAAAGGCCCTCAAGAACAGAAAAGAAAAGCATGTTCGTGGGGGTGGTGGCATAGTAGTGAGAAAGTAGTGAGAAAATATTGAATAGTAGGGAATGAGTAAAAAGTAATAGCCACTTTGGCCAGCCTGTGGATGAAAAACACATTTGAGAAAAACTTCCTAGATTATATTACTATCTCCACCCAACAAATTTGATGATAAGAATATACAAATCAAAGTCAATCCAAGCCATCCACACGTTAGTTCATTAATCTCCTATCTCAGTATCTCATATCTGTAGCCTTGTGAACTACCATACAAGTACCCTGTTGTTCTTTTTTATCAAAATAAGAATAAGAAAAAGGTCAAAAAATGGTTCGGACGTGAAGAAAGCAATGGAGACTGAAGGGTTCTTTTCCTTTGGCATGGGCTTAGGCTGAAATTCTGAGCAGAAATCGGGCCAGTCCTAAGCCTATATTCCATGGTTTCCACCTGTGAGCCACAATTTTGTTAATAATTCATACTAATAATAATTATTGGTGTCAATTGGTTTAATTTGAAAAGTTATCTGTCATTAAGGTCATTTGGATGGTGAGATATTTTGAGATATTCTGTGAATAATATTGAAAAAATAATGATAGAATATTGAATAGTAATGAAAAATATGTGAAAAGTAATAATAAAATAATAAATAGTAGTGATGTATTATGAGAATATTTGAAAAAAATAATAATATAATATTGAATAGTAGTGAAAAGTAAGTAAAAATTAATAATAAAATAATAATTAATAGTGAGATATTCTGAAAATACCTGAATATCCAAAATCGAATACTTCTTTTAAGTATCAAATTCTATATCCTATTTTTTAGTCCCCAAATAAAATAATCCTATAATGAATGGAAGTAATTCCAAGAACAATCAAATTTATAATTTTCCAAATTTAGCAAATTAAAAAAAAAAACTTGCAACTAAAGATGATTTTGAACATGATTAGAATTATCTATAAGTGGGAATTTATCAAGTTACTAAAACTTTATTTGTATTTTCTAAAAAAACTTATCCAAAATTTGTTACATAATAGAATGGGAAATTGAAACAAGTTAGTAAAAATCTAAAATGAATCAACATTTTAGTGTTATTTAAACTTTTATACCACACTATTCAAGCGGCATAATTTGATTAAAAAGATTTAATCTTTTAAATTAAATTATGCAGAGAGGATGGTGTGTGATGTAAATGCATTTTGAATGAAAAATGCTAATTTGTCATTGAGTTTGAGGCTAGTATATTTTATATTTATTTTTTAAATATTTTAAAAAATTTCTGCTAGTAAATTTTTGTATTTTCTTAAATATTTTAAAAATATTTTAAAAAATAAGAATAAACTAACAATCGCACCTAACAAGAGCTGGATGGTACAATAGCATCATCTTTGTTCGGATTTTAAAAACCAGTGGTACTCTGGTAGAATACCCTGTAGTCGAGCACAGCTGATCGTTCCCATCGTACCGCTCGCCCAAACTCCGAACTCTTTCTCACTCCAACTTTCAAAAGTTCAAAAGCCCTAAACCCCGAATTGCTCTCGCCTCTCAGCTCTGGGAGCGACCAAAATGTTCTCGCCTGGAATAAGGAGGTCCAATGTCAGCTCTCGAAACGAGCGGAATCAGGGGCACACTGTGCTTCAATCTCCCATCACTCCTCTCTCAGAGAACCGCCGATCCTTTCTTCAAAATTCGGTCCCGGATCGACCCAGCACCGGTACGCCTGCTCCTTGGGCTCCTCGCTTGTCCGTCCTCGCCAGGTGCACCTTATATTTATGTTTTTTTATGGGCATGTTTTTATGCATTTGTAATTGTAGTCATGTATGTCTGTGCGCTCGCCGGTGAAGCGTACTCGTGCTTTGATTTACTTATAACGCTGGTGTTTTAATTTTGAACTGTGATGTTATTTTTGTCGTTTTAATTGTAAGTTTATGGTTTTAAAGAAGTTGGGTTTTAGCAGTTTCTGATTAATCACTGTTTTTCTAGAAATGTCTGTGAAAGAAATAAAGATACATTTTTTTTTTTTTTGGGGGGGGGGTTATGATCTCACATCGACCAAGTATGAGATTGGTTGGTGGTTTATAAGTCTTTAGGCACCATTCCCTTGTAAGCCGATTTTCAAGGGTAAGTTCTACCTAATGAGTTCATAACAAATGGTATCAAAGTCACCCCACGTATTCAGTCCATGTTAGCACAGTTGCAATCGTGCGGCATGGGAGGTGATGCCAGCATGTCAGTGTTCGTCTGGGGCTAGGAAAGACCTAGTGCACAACCAGCCCGTGTGAGTGCCGGGACCGCTGTGGACGTTGGCTATGGAGCGTGGTGGTTGTTACGATCCCACATCGACTATGAGATTGGTTGGTAGTTTATAAACCCCTAGGCACCCTTCCCTTGTAAGCCGGTTTTCAAGGGTGAGTTCTACCTAATGGGTTTTCGGGCTTGGGGGGGGGGGGTTCGAGAATTTGAGGGAGGATATTGGGTTTTGGTGTGGAGCTCAGTGGGTTTTGTTGAATTGGCGTGGCTTAAGTATACGGGCAGAAAACAAAATTTTTAGTTCCTTTGATTGGAGTTTTTGTTTGCAATGGGTTTCGAGTTGAACCTGGGTGATTGACTGTGCTAATGGTTATCATGGGTGAACTTGGTTTATATGGAACTGAACTTGGTTTTTAATGTAAGTGATGGGGATGTTTGTTTATCTATTGGAGGGTGCCTTCTTCTTCTCAGTTGAGTAAGAGGGGACGTTAGTAGTGTTAATGGGTGTTGTAATATAGTGTAGGGATCCATTAGTTTAGATATTCTGATTGTAATGTGTCTTGAGTGATTGGTATGCGATGTAGAATTTTGAGAGTCTAGGGGGTTGTGTTGTTTAGATTTCTGTTTGCCAATATGATGACTAATTTTAATGCCTGTGATGCTATTTAACTAGAATTCCACCAGTGAACAGAAGTGAGACAGGGGATGAGGCAGATCCAATTAAACCCGTATATGTTGGAGAGTTTCCGCAAGTGGTCCGTGATGAACAGGCCGGTTTGCTGCAGAAGCATGTTCCTGGTTAGTATAGCTGGCTCCATGAAACTCAACTATTCCAAGATTATTTAGAATGCTATAGTCCTTTGAGAGATGTGCTTCTGGGGATTGACTCAGGAGGTAAATGGTAGCATGGGGTTTGATAAATCAAAAATTTCTTTCTTATCAGGATGGAAAGTGAGGGGAAAAAAGCATCCTTTGATAGAGTCAGTTTCTAAACTCTTGTATTCTTTTATGGCAGATGATGCTTTTATATCTGGTGGAATGGAAAAGGGAACATCCCTTGCTTGGATTATCATTGGAAACAGACTCTTCATTTGGAATTACTTATCGCCTGCTGCTTCAATGAAATGCATTGTTCTTGAAATCCCTTTGAATGTATTAGAGAACAGAGATATTAACAGTACTGACCGGAACTGTTGGTTGCTTTGTGTTGTCAATTGGGAAAGCACATCGAGGAGAACAAAGAAAGTTGCAAAACATTGCAATTCTGCTGGCATTGTTTTGTGTAACCAAAACACCCGAACTATCATATACTGGCCTGAAGTATATTCTGAAGGTAGAACTGCTCCTGTTACCAGTTTTGCATCTACTGAGGAGTTAGAGGTGACTTCTTCACATGAAAATGGAAAGGCCAACCCAAACAAGCAGCGACAACGTATTAGATGTGGAAATAATTCAACTGGATGGAGTTCACTGAACTCTTTGATGGCTTCTGCATTACCTGGTTCTCAGCATGCCTGTGTTGCCCTTGCATGCTGTTCGAATGGTGAGCTTTGGCAGTTTCACTGCAGTCCCACTGGCATTCACCGTAAGAAAATATACGAGGATAAACTGACTTTACCATCCCAGGGGAGTGACAGTGGTCAAATTTTATGGAGCAAGGGGTATCCTAGGTCATTGATCTGGCGTTTTTCACATGTTTCTATAGAGGGCTCAAATAGAGAGTTTTTTCTGCTGACTGATCGTGAGATACAGTGTTTTAGCGTTGATATGAAACTTGATATACGCGTGTCAAAGCTCTGGTCCCATGAAATTATTGGTACAGATGGTGATGCGGGGATCAGGAAGGATCTGGCTGGTCAGAAGCGAATATGGCCTCTTGATTTGCAGGTGGATGATCACGGAAAAGTGATTACCATTTTGGTTGCTACCTTCTGTAAGGATCGGGTCAGTGGTTCAAGCTACACACAGTATTCTCTTCTGACAATGCAATATAAATCTGGGGTGAGTATGGAGCCTACACATGAAAGGATTCTGGAGAAAAAAGCTCCAATCCAAGTAATAATTCCAAAAGCAAGAGTAGAAGATGAAGATTTCTTGTTCTCGATGAGACTTCGGATAGGAGGCAAGCCTTCAGGATCGGCAATCATACTTTCTGGTGACGGAACAGCAACGGTCGCCCATTATTATCGAAACTCGACTCACCTCTATCAGTTTGACCTGCCTTATGATGCAGGAAAAGTTCTAGATGCTTCAGTTCTTCCTTCTTCAGATGATGGGGAAGAAGGGCCATGGGTTGTACTAACCGAGAAAGCAGGAATATGGGCAATACCTGAAAAGGCTGTTGTACTTGGTGGAGTTGAACCACCTGAGCGAAGCTTGTCACGTAAGGGGAGCTCAAATGAAAGATCTGCTCAAGAAGAGACACGGAACCTTACATTTGTGGGCAATATTGCTCCTAGAAGGGTTAGTTCTGAAGCATGGGATGCTGGAGAAAGACAAACGGGGGCTTTTACTGGGGTTGTACGTCGAACTGGCCCAGATGAAGAGTCAGAAACTTTGCTTAGTCATCTTTTCCATGATTTTCTTTCATCTGGACAGGTTGATGGTTCACTGGAAAAGCTAAAAAGCTCTGGGGCATTTGAAAGGGATGGAGAAACAAGTGTTTTTGCACGGATGAGCAAATCAATTGTTGACACTTTAGCTAAACACTGGACTACAACCAGAGGTGCTGAGATTTTGGCCATGGCTGTTGTATCTACCCAACTCGTGGATAAGCAGCAGAAGCATAAAGCATTTCTTCAGTTTCTGGCATTATCCAAATGCCATGAGGAGCTGTGTTCTAGACAGAGTATGTGCTATTACCTATTTTATATGACAGTTTATATATGTTTTGGAAGCTTAGGCTTAATGATGATATTTTATTGATCTTGGTGTGTAGCTTAGGTATCTTATTATGAGTTCTGGTGTATTTTCAAAGTTACGCCGGCATTGAGTTTAAGGCATTTTGAGTAGTGGGGTTGATCTGGGGGGTGCAACTCTTGCTGCTGATTATGATAAGGGGAAAAAAAAGAAATTAGTAAAGAAATAAAGAGAGAAGTGACGTATATCTGCCTAAATTGCATTTTTTTTCAGGATATTCCTTGCAAATTATCTTGGAACATGGTGAAAAGCTTGCTGGGATGATTCAATTGAGAGAACTACAACATGTGATTGGAGAGAAACGTTCAACTGGGGTTGGCTCCTCCCATCCGAGTGCAGAACGCCAAATGTCAGGTGCTCTTTGGGATCTTATTCAATTAGTTGGTGAGAGAGCCCGCCGAAATACAGTTCTTCTCATGGACAGAGATAATGCTGAGGTGTTCTATAGTAAGGTTTCCGATCTTGAAGAAGTATTTTATTGCTTAGACAGGCATCTTGATTATGTAATAAGCATAGAGCAACCACTTTGGATTCAGATACAAAGAGCTTGTGAGCTCTCAAATGCTTGTGCCACTATAGTTCGCGAGGCTATACAGTACAGAAATGAGAATCACTTGTGGTACCCACCACCCGAAGGCTTGACACCATGGTATTGTCAACCTGTGGTACGCAGTGGGATGTGGAGCATTGCGTCCTTCATGCATCAGCTGTTGAATGAAACATCTGGAGTTGAGTTGTCAGCGAAATCAGATCTGTATACCCATCTAGAAGTACTCACTGAGGTTCTACTTGAGGCATATGCTGGTGCTGTCACAGCTAAGGTTGAGCGTGGTGAAGAACACAAAGGTCTATTAGATGAGTTCTGGAGTAGAAGGGATACACTCCTGGACTCCCTTTATCAACAAGTTCAAAATTTTGTGGATGGCAGGCACCAGGTTAATACATTTCCTTGTTAAAGATGGCATCATTGTCCTGCTGCTGATTATGTACACATCCTTAAACCTGTTTTGTTTGCAGGATCTAAATAGAGGATTTGAAGAGCAAAAAGAAGAAATCCGCAGGAAGCTTTCTTTGCACTTGCTATCCATTGCCAAACAGCATGAATGCTACAGAACTTTGTGGAGAATATGCTGTGACCTCAATGATACAGCCCTACTTAGAAATCTTATGGTATGGAAGCGGTTTTTCAATAGTTGCTTCTTTGCCCTTTTCATGTGCTAAATTGCAGAATTTGCTGCTGATTTTCACTATTTATATTTACTCAATAAGAGGCATGAAATTGAAATTTAGAGTCCAGCTTCTCTGAAGCATTCTTTACAATTGTGTCTTTTGCGTGCTTATATATCTGCTATCATCTAATGAATACATATATAGTCATCAATTTGTAGCTACATATGTCTTCTGCACCTTGATTTTCTAGTCTTATTTGATGCTGGTGTTTCTTATCAAGTGTTTAAATCATTTTCCATGCAGCATGAGAGCATGGGACCTAATGGAGGCTTCAGTTACTTTGTCTTTAAAGAACTGTATGAGAAGAGACAATTTTCCAAGGTTCTAAGGCTTGGGGAAGAGTTCCCGGAGGAGTTATCTATCTTTCTAAGACAGCACCAGGAGCTTCTTTGGCTTCACGAAGTGTTCCTGAATCAATTTTCTTCAGCTTCTGAAATTCTTCATGTATTAGCTCTTTCTTGTGATCAAAACTCTATTTCAGCCACTGAAGAGCAGGCAGACCTTGACAGTATTGATTTCGAACCCAAATTGGTGGACAGAAAGCGCCTTTTGAATCTCTCAAAGATAGCTGCAAGGGCAGGTACAATTTTCCTGTCTTGCTGGTCAAAGTGTATTTTAGTTTTACTGACCGGCATGTCAATACTATATTAGGGACCTTTTAGTTGTACAGACTCAAAAAATTTGTTTTGAATTTTTGTTCTGATTATACTATTAACTTCAGCCACAGGTAAGGATGCTGATTCTGAGACAAAGTTGAAGCGCATTGAAGCTGATAGGAAAATTTTGAAATTGCAGGTGTGCTTCTATTAAGAATTCCAATTGGTTGCCATGCTTCATCATTAGTTGAAGGGTCTTCCTAGTTATGTTCCCTTTTTTTAATGCGAGGTTACTTATTTAAGTCTCAGAATTAATAAATAATGTCTTTAAGTGTTTTTTTTTTTTTATTATATATCCTATAACTAATTTTACCTTCATGAGGTTTATGAATATAAACCGAAAGATCGGGCTGCTATTGAGGGCCATACTTTTTCAATTGGCTTGACACAATGGGGTTCTTCTAGACTAGTGGTCATTGGACACAAACCTCCTCCCCCCAGGGAGGGAGGGAAGGGAGGTAAAAAACTGTGGACTGCTTTGCTTTATATTTTCTAGACTTTCTGTCCATTCTAGGCAGTCAACATCTGATCCTTTATTCCTGCAGGATGAATTAATACTACTCCTTAAATGCAAATTTGCTTTATATTTTCTAGGCCTTGTGTCCATTCTACGTTGGCCAACATCTGATCCTTTATTCTTGCAGGAAGAAATGATACTACACCTTCCTACTGACGAAGAAAAGCAACATGTTGAAAGGCAGCTCCTACGTCCAGAAGATCTTATTAAGCTGTGTCTTAAAGGTCAAAACGCAAAGCTCTCCTTGTGTGCTTTTGATCTGTTTGCATGGACCAGCTCCTCCTTTCGGAAAACCCACAGAAATCTCATGGAGGAGTGTTGGAAGAATGCTGCCGATCAAGATGATTGGAGTCAACTGTACCAAGCATCTATTGCCCAAGGATGGAGTGACGAGGAAACCATACAGAATCTTAGGGAAACTATGCTTTTCCAGGCTTCCAACAGGTGTTATGGACCCAATGCAGAAACCTTTGGAGAAGGTTTTGCCGAAGTTATGCTGTTGAGACGAGAAAGTGTGGAGCCTTCTTTTTCTAGGGATCTGGGTTCTTCTGTTGAGGCAATACTGATGCAGCACAAGGATTTTCCTGAGGCAGGCAAGCTGATGCTGGCTGCTATCACGTTGGGGAGTGTACAGGACGATACCAGACTGGAAGAGGGTCCTTCTCCAATGGAATGACATTGATAAGGATGCATTATAGCTAGGAATTGTCAGCTTACTTTGTATTTGTAGCAGATGTTTTTCATTACTTTTTTCCCATCTTCACTAGAAAGCATTACCATTTAATTTTGTCTTCCCTGGTGGAATAGTTGTGGCTCTTTGGAGAAGAAAACATGTACCTGATTGGATGTGATGCTTTCGAGAGTTTGTTGTATTATCGACGAGCCAGATATTAAGGAATTATGAAATTGGCAGCTTTGTGTTTATATCTTTGTATCTTGGGGTTTAATGATTAACTGTTCCTCTTTCTGTCTGCCGTGTCATTTTAGCAGATCATCACAACTCATCGAACCCAAGATTGCATGGTTTATTGACTTCGTGGGCTGCCACTAGATCTTGCAACTTACCCAAGCCAATACAGCCAGAGGCCTCAATTGTCTTTTCAGTTGCTTCACAATGGCAAACCCCTCCCCAAAAAATGTTGTAGAGAAGATTTATTTTGGATTTCATGAAAATTAAAATATAAGTATGCTTGTGTAGTAGGCACAAGACTATGCTTGTGAACCAGCATTATCTAGTGTAAAGGAACAATCATGGTAGGCTTAGGGGTATCTTCATAGCAGAGTGGATTTTGTGTTTAAAATCCTATTTCTCGAATTCATATAGAATGGTTCTCTTCAGCTATCTGACCTTGAATTATGCCAAAATTTCCCGGAATATTCACAGGTACGTAAATGCTACATACAGCTTGCTGGAATGAACAAAAATGCTCAAACATGCTTGTAAATTTCTATTAAGCATAGAAAGGAATAGAAGGAGAAGTGTTCGATAGAATGCTTGGGACACAAACAGTTTTTTCTTTCAAAGCTCTCTCTTGTATTTCCTTCTGTTACAGTAGAGTATATATAGTATTTACAAACAGTGCAATATACTACAGCTGTCCTATAGAAAGTACATCTGTTATTCCTCTGTCATTGTAGGTTTGCTACACACGTGTAGAGCGGCTGTGTTGGTCTGAAGGGCTGCTGTGTTGCTCTGAATGGGTCTGAAGTGCAGGAGCAACAGAGTTTGATGCTTCAACAGATTGAGAGGAGGCAAGGGCCTTAATACCCTCCCGCGATTCAAGCGGCACATTAGCAAGTGTGAGGCTTGATCGTAGTTGAAGAAATCTGTTGGTAGAGAGTGGTTTAGTCAAGATGTCAGCAAGTTGATCTTTGCTGGACAGAAATGAAACCTGAAGTGTCTTTGCAGCAACCCTCTCACGTACAAAGTGATAGTCAAGCTCTACATGTTTAGTACGGACATGAAGTACAGGATTCACAGATAAATATGTTGCACCTAAATTATCACACCACAAGACACGGGAATCAGACAAAAAAATACCAAGTTCTTTTAACAGGGACTGAATCCAAATAACCTCGCATGCCGTGTTGGCAACAGATTTATATTCTGCCTCAGTGGATGAGCGAGCAATGGTTGCTTGTTTTTTTGAACCCCAGGAAACCAGGTTCGCACCAAGATACACACAAAAACCTCCTGTGGACTTTCGATCATCGGGGCATCCGGCCCAATCAGCATCAGAGAAGGCAGAAACTTTCACAAAAGAGTGAGACAAGAATAAGCCTAGGTGTTGAGTATTTTGAAGATAACGCAGTATTCTTTTTACTGCCTGCCAGTGGGAAATTCTAGGGCTATGCATGTACTGGCAGACTTTATTCACAGCATAAGATAAGTCAGGACGGGTAAAGGCTAAATACTGAAGACTCCCGACCACACTTTGATACAATTGTGGGTCTTCAAATGTGGACCCATCAATGGCAGATAATTTCACAGAAGTGGACATGGGAGTGGACAGCGATTTGCATTTATGCATGTTAGTCCGAGAAAGTAAATCAGCTATATATTTTGACTGTGAAAGAAACAGACCATTAGAGACCCTAGTAACTTCAATACCCAAAAAGTAATGCAACAAGCCCAAGTCTTTAACAGGAAAGGAGGAACTCAGAGATGCAATAAAATCAGCGATAAGTGTGGAACTAGACCCAGTTACAATGATATCATCAACATAAATTAAAATATAAATGCAATCAGAGTTAGTGTGCAGGATAAACAATGAATTATCAGACCGAGAAGCATGAAAACCTAGTTGAAGTAATCGATCAGTGAGTTTTGCAAACCAGGCCCGAGGGGCCTGTTTTAAACCATAGAGAGATTTTCTTAGCTTACAAACATGTGTGGGATGATCGGGATTGATGAAACCCGGCGGTTGTTGCATGAAGACAGCCTCCTCAAGGTCCCCGTGTAAGAAGGCATTCTGCACATCAAGTTGATGGAGAGGCCATTTGTATGTGACGGCAAGAGCAAGAAGGACACGGATTGTGACGGGCTTGACGACAGGGCTAAAGGTTTCGAAGAAATCAACGCCAGGCTGCTGATGAAAACCCTTCGCAACAAGTCGTGCTTTACGGCTTTCCAAGGTTCCATCAGCGTGCCTTTTGGTCTTCAAGACCCATTTTGAACCTAAGACGTTGAGATTGGAGGTGAAAGGGACTAGGTCCCAGGTTCGGTTTTTTAAGAGGGCATGGAACTTGATCTGCATAGCAGATCTCCACTCCGGATATTTGGAGGCTTCAGAAAATGAATAGGGTTCTTCGGGAGGTGGTCGGTTCGAAGAAGGAAGGAAAGGTAGTGTTTCCGTGAGGGATAGAGAGGGTCGGGGTGGAGGCCAAGGGATGGTGCCGTCTGTTCGTTGTTTGGGACAGTGTTTAAGAGCACGGGAGCGAGTAACCATGGGGTGAGAGGGAGGGGGTAAGGTTATCTGAGAAGGAACTGAAGGTTGTTGAGTGAGGAGAGGAGAAGACGAGGTTGCGGGATTAGGAGAGCTCGAGGGATTGGAGTTGGCGGCAGCAGAGGGTAATGAGTTAGGGTTCTGAGAAGAAGATGAAGTGGGTTCGGGTCGTGATGGGCTTTGGGCCGTGGGTGAAGGTATGGGACAAATGGGCTGAGACGGCAGGATGTTAGTTGGAGAGGAAGGTGTGATGAAGGCCGACATGAGGGGGGAAATAATGGGCCTGTGGAGATCCAAAGCTTCGGGATTGAGGGGGGCAGCAAATGGAAAAAAATTTTCATTAAACACAACATCCCGGGAGATATATGTACGACCAGAAGAAATGTGATAACAAATATAGCCCTTGTGGTCTGGGCTATAGCCCATAAAAACACACATTTTGGATCTTGGGTCAAGTTTGTGTTTATTGAAAGGTCTTAAATTGGGCCAACAAAAAGATCCAAAGACCCGAAGAAAGAGATAGTCCGGAGGGTGGCCCATTAAGACTTCGAAAGGAGATTTGTTGTTAAGAAGAGGGGTGGGCATGCGGTTGATTAAATATGTGGCCGTTTGAAATGCTTCGACCCAAAATTTTTGTGGGATGGATGCATGAGAGAGCAAAGAGAGTCCGGTCTCGACAATGTGACGGTGACGTCTCTCAATACTCCCATTTTGTTGGTGAGAATAAGGACAAGTAACACGATGAATAATTCCTTGGGATTGAAAAATAGGTCGTAAGGGACGAAACTCTCCTCCCCAATCCGTTTGAATAGAGACAACATTCTTAGAAAAAACATTACTCACATATTGGAGAAAAGCAAGAATAATAGAGGAAACATTTGACTTAGATTGCATTGGAAAAAACCACAAATATTTGGAATAATCATCTAAGATAGACAAATAAAAGCGAGATGAATTACTAGATAAAACTGGGGCGGGGCCCCATACATCAGCAAAAAGTAACTTAAAGGGTTCAGAGGAGACAGTGGGGGATATCGGGTGAGGGAGAGCATGGGCCTTTGCTGTTATGCAGCTTGGACAGAAGGCTATCTCACGAGTGGATGTGGTAGGAAGGCTAAAACGCTGGATGGTGAGATTGGTAACACGAGTTGAAGGGTGACCAAGCCTTTCGTGCCACTGAGTTGGAGATGTAGAAACCAGGAATGCTTTTGGAGTGGATGTGGATGGAGATTGGGATGCAGTGATGGTGGATGGCAGAGTATAGAGCCCATCTTCAACGAGTCCCTTGAGTCGAACCGCCTGGGTAGCCGAATCCTTCACAAGAAAAAAATGACTGTGAAATTCAAAATACACATGATTGTCAAGGCAGAATTGCCGAACAGAGAGTAAATTTCTAGAAATGGAAGGCACATGGAGTAGATTATGAAGGATAAATTTGCCAGAGGGAGAGTGAAGGTGAGCCGAGCCCGAGTGCTGAATGGGTAGGGTGGAGCCATCACCGATGCTCACTTGGTCGGAGCCTTGGTATGGAGTGGAGTCCAAATTCAGATAGGCCAAGTCTGCAGTGAAGTGATGAGTTGCAGCAGAGTCCGGGAACCAATTGGACGTCGAAACATGAGGGGGCAATGCTGTAAAGTTAGCTGCAAGAGAGGATGGTGCAGGGGCCTGATACGCATGGTCGAAGCGATAGTAACAAGTAAGAGCAGAGTGCCCTGCCTTGCTGCACACTTGGCAATAGAGGCGCGTATCAGGTCGATTCTGAAAGTAGTTGGATGTAGAGGCAGCAGCGTTGCGTCCACCATTACAGCCACCACGGCCACGACGACCACCACGAAATGAAGAGTTGCGGCCCCTGTGGGAGGACGAAGAGCCTGGAGAGAACTTGGAAGTGGTAGTGTTGGCAGAGAAATGAGGACCCGAAAGCAAACTTTGAGTCTGATGGGCCAAACGAGATTCGTGGTTGAGCAAGAAACTATAAATTTGATGCGGTGAGAGAGGGTCTGGGCGAGTGGTTAAAGCCGTAACCAAAGACTCATATTCAGTCCCAAGGCCAGCAAGTAGATAAACCGAAAACTCTTGGTCTGTGATGGGATGACCAGCAGCTCCTAAGGAAGAGAAGAGAGATTTGGCTTTGTTATAGTAATCAGTGATGGATTCAGAACCCTTGCGTAGAGTAGCGAGCTGATATTGAGTATGAAACACATGAGCATTGGATTTAGCCGAAAAGAGATTATGGAGTGTCGTCCAGACTTCATGGGACGTGGTACAATCTAAAACTTGGGAAAGGACCGAGTCCGAGAGAGAAGAGTTAAGAATGGATATGAGCAACTGGTCTTGTAAGACCCATTTCTTGTGCTCGGGATTTGGATTTCCATCAATGAAGGTTGTGGGTGACGGTATAGAGCCATCAACATAGCCAAATAGTTGATGGCCTTTCAAGAAGGGTACGATCTGGGCTTTCCAGAGGAGGAAATTTTCAATGGTGAGTTTGATATTGACAAACTGTGTAGCAGACGAGATGAGGGTGGGGAGGTGGGAATTTTTTTCTGGAGTTGTCATTTGTTGGGTTGGACGTTAGTCACTGGCTCTGAGATACCATATTAAGCATAGAAAGGAATAGAAGGAGAAGTGTTCGATAGAATGCTTGGGACACAAACAGTTTTTTCTTTCAAAGCTCTCTCTTGTATTTCCTTCTGTTACAGTAGAGTATATATAGTATTTACAAACAGTGCAATATACTACAGCTGTCCTATAGAAAGTACATATGTTATTCCTCTGTCATTGTAGGTTTGCTACACACGTGTAGAGCGGCTGTGTTGGTCTGAAGGGCTGTTGTGTTGCTCTGAATGGGTCTGAAGTGCAGGAGCAACAGAGTTTGATGCTTCAACAGATTGAGAGGAGGCAAGGGCCTTAATAATTTCCAATTCATTTTAAAAATGTTAGCCCAAATTAAACGTCATGAAATCATAAAAAATGAAATGCATAGAGAGCCGCGTGATGACGCAGATCAAGTTTAACACAACTTCATCTGCCACTCCACCAGGCTAAACGCGTTTGTGACTTTGAACTGGTCCGCTTACAATTCTAGACTCTCTACGGCCCTCTGCATGCTCTACTTCGACAAATTTTCCACCATACTTTATCCCCTTACGCGTATAAGATGCCATTATTTTCGTGTCATTCTTTTTTTTTTTTTTGAATGAGCTTAAGATAAATGGTGTTTTCACCATAGTTTGGAATTACTGTAGGAAATAAAACTTTTCATGGTAGCATTTTTAATTGTAAGTCTTTATTATAAAGCTCTACAATTAAAAAGATATTTATTGTTGGGAAACATGAATCTAAATCACTTTTAAAATTAATTACGATAGTTTTTCAAAAATGTACCACTACCATTATTTGCGGGAGCTTTTCAATAAAAGTTTTAATTTTGTGCTTTTTAAAAAAAAAATGCACTTTCAATTTTTTTTGGGACTTAAAAGTACTTTTTATAAAATTTACCAAACATATCATTTTTTCTTTAAAAGAACTATTAGATTGTTAAAATTATTTTTTAAACTTTCAAACTCAAACGGATAGCATAACTTCATTACGTTAAAAGAAAATGATAAACCTACAAGTAATCTATAACTATTTTACAACTCTATTTTTTTTTTCCTCAAAAGAGGAGGGACGACCAATGTAGCTTTCTCCTCTGTGCGTGATTCTAAAGGCTCCCACTCACTGCAACATATTCAATTTGAACTATAACTATTGACCGCGTTCACTCTTATTTTCCCGCAGGACCTAATTAGGCTAAAGGCTTGCTTGGCGTTCTATAGCATTGTCTTCATCTTTATCTACTTTAAAGTATCTTGTGAGACTTCCTATTTTCTCTTTATTTATTTTTTTCCAGAAACGGCAAGAATTTTTTTCATGTTGAGCTCAAAAACTTATTCATGTTTAATATATACCAGCTGCATCTATTCTTCTTGAAATGAAAGCATAAACATCTTGTTATGTTTTCACGTTGTTTGCACATTTTTAACTGCTTTAATTCTAAACTTGCAGGGTGCTTTCTGCCGTTAGAAAAGAGGTTTTCACCGAGCTAGCAAATCCCCCCTTCCCGGTTCTGTTTCTGACATCATCCTCGATCCTCCATTTTTGAGGAAAGGTTGTAGACTAATTGTAAACTTAGTAGAGTAGTAAACTAGTTGTAGACTAATTGTAAACTTACCATTTTCCCATCCAGAAACATGTTCCAGAATGACCCTCATCAATCTGGTGATGGTGATGGTGATGGAGAGAACAGTCTTATTGCTGGCTTACTCGTCACAAGTACCATCGCCACCAGAACTGCTGCGGGAAAATACAGCCGGCTTTGGCGTCGAAGTACTCTATGTATAAGCTTTGCCATTTCTCTCAGAAGGGGCCCTATTGGTGAAGAACCAACAGTACTGCCCTCGCCATCTTCTTGTCTGCCTTATGCTCCTTGCCCCCAAGAGCCCGCACCGGCCTCTGCTGGCTCTATACAAGGGAATCTAACCTCCCCGGATCAATCCATCCATGTAATCGATGTTCGCTCTGACAAAGGGGAGGAAGAGATACACGAAGAAGAGGTCCTTCCACACAATCGGATTGTGCAAGATCAGGACGCTGTTCGGAATATAGTGAAAGAGAGGGACTTGAACTCTCTTAGAAAACTCGGTGGCGTTGACCGGGCTGTGACACTTCTGGGTTCTGATCTGCAGGTAGTTATTAATAAGTCTAGATTGTTAGCTAGAGGCTAGGTTAAGCTGTTAGACAACGGTTTAATCTATTGACTCACTTGGTTCAACAGGACGGGATTGATGGCAGCGAAGTCCAACAAGCATGGAATACAACCAACAACGTCCCCATTGATGAAAAAGGCTTCTGGCACTTCTTCCGGGACGCTTGTTTCACTTACCAAATTGTTCTCCTCTTTATCTCAGCTGTGTTAGCCTTTGCTATTGATATCAAGGAGCACGGACCCAAATATGGATGGCATGACGGGGTCGCCATACTGGTTGCGGTGGTCTTAGTTGTTGCAGTATTTTCAGTAGGAAAGTTTCGCCAAGAAAGGAAAAGGAAAAAAACTCTTTTTGAGAATATGAATAAAAAGGATGTAAAGGTTGTAAGAAGTGGAGAGTTAAAGAATACTACCGTTTCTAATGTTGTGGTGGGTGATATAGTAGTTTTGGAGACGAATAATCATGTTCCAGCTGATGGTTTGCTTGTGGAAGGGGAGGACTTGGAGGTGGACGAGGTGTTGAAACGCAAAATCGATCGTGATCAGAACCCGTTTCTCTTCTCAGGTTCAAAGGTTAAAAAAGGTTGTGGTAGGATGCTAGTGACATCGATTGGTGACAATACAGCTATGGGCAAGGCGCTGAGCTTGGTGACACACGATCCTGAGGAAAAGACACTGTTACAAGCTCGGATCGAGAAAACAAATGATTATATTGAATTTCTTGCTCTTTCTGTCAGTGTGCTTATTGCTTTTGTGATGGTAATTCGCCTCTTCTGCCATAGGCAAAATAGCAGTAAAGATTTGCCAGAACCTAAGGGGAATGTTTCAGTGGACATGGTGATGAAGATCTTCGTGAGAATTTCCCTGATATCTCAAGGAAAGATTTGGATTCTAACCAGTGCTCTCACAGCAATGGTAATAGGAATTCAACATGGGATGCATTTTGTGATTACAATCTCTCTTTGTTACTGGAAAGAAAAGGTGGAACCATCTGAGGCAGACATTCATAATTTGTCTGCTTGT
This sequence comes from Juglans regia, assembly GCF_001411555.2. Classification (NCBI taxonomy): domain Eukaryota; kingdom Viridiplantae; phylum Streptophyta; class Magnoliopsida; order Fagales; family Juglandaceae; genus Juglans; species Juglans regia. The sequence continues at coordinate 44,581,216 of NC_049901.1, read as the reverse complement.
GGCACAATGGGGCTGGTCACGGTCATCTACGTTGAAGCGACTGGGGGTCTAATGTGTGAAGAGGTGACGGTCGACAAAATTTTTGTCGGCGAGAAAGATATCAGCAACTATACTATGAACTCTGAAACTGATTGCTTTGTTCATGAAGCTTTGCATCAGGGACTTGGTTTGTCAGTTCTTGTGCCTGAGATTTTTGTTGGTCCGTCCACCCGTGCACTTAGTTCTTGGTTGAGTTCCAAAGCAGGTCTGAGTACGGAGGATTTGGCTCAAAGTTTTGACATTCTCGAGTATACAAAATTAAGCTCTGTCAAGAAGGTTGGTGGTGTTTTGATGAGGAGAAAAGATAAGGAGGACCAAATTCTGCACTTGCACTGGAATGGAGCCGCATCGACTATATTGAGAATGTGTTCACACTACTATGACAGCAGGGGTGTAAGTCATGCTATACGTGAGGATCAGTTAAACAAGTTTAAGCAAAGGATTAAAGGTATGGAGGATGATGGTCTTAGACCCATTGCCTTTGCTCATAGACAAAATGAGAACCAAAAACTTGTCGAAGAGGGGTTGAACTTCTTGGCACTGGTGGGTCTGAAATATATGTGTCAGGAAGAGGCTAGATCAGCAGTGAAGGGTCTTAGGAATGCTGGAGTATGCATCAAGTTGGTTTCAGAAGATGAGCCACCAGCAGTGAGAGCCATAGCCTGTGACTTGGGAATCTTTAGGCCTGGTTCAAATGATGTGGAACTTATAGGTGAAGAAGCTAAAGAACATGGAAACATTGAGAAAGTGGAACTGGCTAATGTGATAGGTAGTTGCCTCCCAGAGGACAAGCTTTACATGATACAGAAATTGCAACAAAGGGGTCATATAGTTGCTTTCTTTGGAGGGATGACCACAAGTGATGCTCTAGCTCTGAAAGAAGCCAACTTAGGGATTACTATGGATGGCTTGAGCACTGAATTGGCAAGACAGAGCTCTGATGTTACTCTCACTTCCAAACGTTTTGATTCGTTAGTTACCATTTTGAAGTATGGTAGGTGTGGGTACCACAACATTCAGCAGTTCAGTCAACTACAGCTCACCACTTGCATCTCTGGACTACTAGTAGCCTTAGTGACCACAACCATTACTGGGAACATCCCCAATAACAGGACTTGCATTGTTTTGGGTGAATTGGCAAATGTGCCTTCTAGGTAGCCAAGCAATGTTAATGGAGTTAAAAAGCCAGGAACTTCGAACCAATAAACCAGTTATTGGACCTCAATCACTTATAACCAAGGTCATGTGGATTAACATTGCCATTCAAGTCATATACCAGGCTTCCGTGTTTCTGATCTTTCAGTTTAAGGGACAAGACATACCCAACATGAATGATGATATCCGAGAGGCAATGATCTTCAATGCATTTTTCCTGTGTCAGATATTTAACCAGTTCAATGCCATGGATCTAGGGAAGAAGCAAGTGTTGAGCGATGTCCTTCATAACTGGTATTTTTTGGTGACTTTGGCTGCTGTTATGGCCATGCAGGTTATGGTGATTGAGCTTTTGGGTATTGCGACCGGTTTTGTGAGGTTGAATGCAGTACAGTGGGTTTCGTGTTTTCTTGTTGCTGCACTTTCATGGGGGTTTGATTTAGCCTTAAAGTTCCTAGCCAATGTCTTCACTAAATACTTACTTGTTGCTGCTCTATTTTTCCTCATGTTCCTTTTCTCCGCGATGCCTGGACTAGTCGATGTTGTCAACCGGTATGATAATATTCCATCGGTTTGTGAATAAAGCAGTCGACTTTTGGTCGCCTTTATAAGTTGACTTGATTAATATGGTACGTTTTGTAAAATTCTTCTTATTGTAAAATAAATTTATCTTTTTGTAAATATCTTTATAGACATAATATTTATCATTTTCAGTTCCTTTGTAACCTTGATTAACTACTTAGTCAAAGTATGCGCTCTCTCTGAGATGTGAAAATGTGCCGTGGCAATGATACCCTGTTTCTATATTGCAGCTCCTCAATCTAAATGTGAAACTGTTTGGTTTTCAATAAGCTTCTGGGATACCTAAGCAGAATGCACCGTCCGATATTTATAAACCAGAAAGAAATTTGCCTTCAAGTCAAAAGCACCTACACTGATCAATGCTGCTAATTAGGGAATAACCCTGCTATGAAATCATCTAAATCTAACTCTTTACTGACTTCTAATTAGAATTATTTTGTCAAAGCACCATGTAGAATAGCTATAATAAATCATTGATTATGATCTTCTACGTTCCTTTTTTAGGCTATTTATATCAGTGGCCTGGCCCTATTAAGTAATTTAACTCTCTAGCATCCATGCATTAATCTAGTTTCTGACTTGGAGACATGCATGGCCAGGCTATTGGGCTGTGGATTTTGTTCACGAAGTGGCAGTAGCCCAGCCCCAAGACATCTGTGGCTTGTATTCACTATACATGTGGAGATAAGACATCCCACCAACAAGATCTTTCACTGCCACATGGCCTAACGTTAACCTCTATCTCCCCCAAAAAAATCGACATGGAAATCTACTTCCAATATGAGAGCCAATAGAATGCTGCTGACGTGTAGATATCCTAATCCACAACATCTGCTCATCCCCATTATAATCTCGGTCCCCTCTGCTACAAGTTCATAGGCTTCTTCAATTCAGACCCTCTCAGTTGCAGCAGCATACAAACCAGCCAACCAAGAATTAAGCTTGTCATAGATCATGGCAACCTCCGCCATCCAAAGGTCAGCCTTCGCCGGCCAGACCGCTTTGAAGCAATCCAATGAGTTGGTCCGCAGGGCTGGTGGCATCGGTGGTGGCCGTGTTACCATGAGGCGCACCGTGAAAAGTGCCCCACAGAGCATATGGTAACTCCTAATTAATTGGTTGCTAGTTGAAGTCATTTTCATTTAGGATAAGCATCCATATTTAGAACTGTATGCAAGGTTTGATTACCAATATACATAATACATATTTCCCTTTAAATGGCATGGCCGAGATTAGAAGGCAAACTAATTTCTTTCTTATGCATGCAAGTTTTTTAGGTCTAAGTTTTAGTTTGGTTACTTTTAGGCTTTAACAAAAATAACACGCTTAAATTTAGCTCCTGGAGGCTGGAACAAGCGGGTTTCTACTGCTTTCTTCGCTTTGAAAAATGCAAGAGATCTAGCGCTAGCCATGGCTCACCTTCGCATGACTTCTTGAATGTAAACCTAAAATTCACTTACCAACCAGTAATTTTTTCCAAATCGTTCATCTCTTTATTAGTATTATTTCAAAAGCTATCGAGGCATTTAGATGTCTATGACCATGATGGGTTTGACTAGTAAATTCAGTCTGGATGATGATCATTTCGTTAGTGTTGCCGACTTTTCTTATTTAGTAATGAATAAAGATTGTCTTGACTCGTGGCCACTAAAAAAAAAAAAAATCATTCTGAAGAAACTTCCATTAATCTTGTATTTTTGTTCCTTTTTTTTCAGCATGCCATGTATTTTAGTTCAAACCACAGAAACATACACTATGTCAGAGCAAACTGTCTTCACATGATCATTCCGAACAATATATAAAATTTGGTCGATCGTATAAAAGAAAAACCCGTATCATAATTTATCTGTGGTTGATATGTAAAACAGGTATGGCCCAGACCGCCCTAAGTACTTGGGTCCATTCTCAGAGCAAACTCCATCATACCTGACCGGTGAATTCCCCGGTGACTACGGCTGGGACACTGCTGGCTTATCGGCAGACCCCGAGACGTTCGCCAAGAACCGTGAGTTGGAGGTGATCCACTCCCGATGGGCCATGCTTGGAGCTCTGGGTTGTGTCTTCCCTGAAGTCCTTTCAAAGAATGGTGTTAAGTTTGGCGAGGCAGTATGGTTCAAGGCCGGTGCCCAAATCTTCTCTGAGGGTGGCCTCGATTACCTTGGCAACCCAAACCTGGTTCATGCTCAGAGCATCCTGGCTATCTGGGCTGTTCAGGTTGTGCTCATGGGTTTTGTTGAGGGCTACAGAATTGGTGGAGGACCACTCGGCGAAGGACTCGACCCAATCTACCCCGGCGGTGCCTTTGACCCACTTGGACTGGCCGATGATCCTGAGGCATTTGCAGAGTTGAAGGTGAAGGAGCTCAAGAACGGCCGGCTGGCAATGTTTTCCATGTTCGGTTTCTTCGTTCAGGCTATTGTCACCGGAAAGGGCCCGATTGAGAACCTCTACGACCATGTTGCTGATCCGGTGGCCAACAATGCATGGGCTTATGCCACTAACTTTGTCCCCGGAAAATGAGCAAATCCAAACAGATACATCATGATGTCTCTGCAGTTGTAACATTACTCGAATCTTCTTAATTGCCTTTGCTGATGTTGTCTTGTTGTTCCTCTGTGCTGATGTATTAATAATTTAATACTACTACTGCCACCGGTAGAAACTGTGTCTGCAAATTACTATTGTATCAGTACTTGAAGTTAAGACGCTGATCTTTGGGCTTCATGAGCTTGTATTGTTGCTAGGGATGGATATGTGATATATCTGAATATTCCCTCAAACTGAAGAGTACGCTCTTGCAATAATATATCGTCATGTTTTAAAAGGGAATATATATATATATATATATATATATATATATATATGAGATGGTTTCTCATTTATATTAAGGTACGTACGTAGAGGCTGGCATGGGAAAAAGCCAACAACTTTTGGAAGCTCAAGGTGAAGTCTAGTTTATTATATATCCTATTGAATATTTTGGTTTTGGAGTTTTAACCAATTAAATATGCAGAAGGATATTCGATGATCTCATAAATCAGCTACTTGCCTTGCTATATATACATATATCAATCGATGATCTATACATATTTGGAATAATTTATAAGGACGACTCTCATGACGAAGAGTACTCAAAACCAGCAAGCCGTAAATTTCTAGTCATAGCTGCAATTGATAAAGATAAACGTGGATAGCTTCTTAATTGCATGAACAAAATTGTCAAACGAGTCAATGTCAGTCTCTCGCTAGCTATCTAGCTATATAGCTATGACTCTCCAGATCAGCTCCTTGGCTTTCTCTCCATATATATTACAGATGAGTTTTATTACGAATAAATAAGTTTACGTAATTTATATTTTAAATTTAAATTAATATTATTTTTAATAAAATTTATTTTTTGACTAATCATATTAAATAAGTGTGTATATTAATATGCATAATCGTGTACAAATAAATTTTTCCATTATAGATAATATATGAGGCAAGCATGTCATGATCTCCTTATTTAATATACTGATTATCAATATGCATGTATGGTCAAATTAATATCAAGAATATTTTTGCTTGATTTCTATTTTTTTTTTTATCTTATATATTAAAGTTGGGAAATTAGATAGATAATAATTAAAACTCATTTCTTTAAGAATTGACCGGAGTAGTAGCTAGCTAGCTAGCTAGTTCGCAAACAATCAAATTTGACACGTAACTGTGCTGCCATGGTTTCTAGATCAACCGCTAAATGCATGAAGTCCTCCAAATTGCTGTACGTACCTACGTGGACATACTTGCAATAATATTATAATTAATACTTTCGAGAAAGTCAAGGTCGTCCAACAACGGCCTTGCAATTTGGGGCTGTAATGGGTAGGCCGCCATGCATGCAAGGTCGAATTTGATCTAACATATGAGCTTTTGGGGCAGATTTGATATGGGCCAACAGATTAAAGTCCATTGAACTCATGGGTGATTTGCGCTCTCTCTCTCTCTAAGCAAAAAACATACTGTGGATGTTCGTCTCGCTATCCTCTAAATGCATAATTAGAGTCCACATCAATGATCACGTCAAACTCCAGAAATATTCCCTCTAATCCTTGTCTTTTCTGCAGGACCCACCTCTCTCCTGATGATCTGAACACCCTTGAAAGGAGAAAAAAATAGATGAGCAAGTTCAAAAAAGATACGAAAGAATACATAATATCACTCCAAAACCCACCACAGTAAGCACCATATCTTCTTCAAAGCAAACAGGATTTTAAAAGACAAGCCGACATCATGTGCATTACCTAACCATCTCTTCCCCACAAAACTCCTTTCCAAATGCTACCATCCATTCCGTATTGGACTCTCTCTCCCACCCTTTTCCTCCTTCAAAAAGTCCTCTTGCCCACACATCCACCAACTCAAGCCTCACTAGACTAGCCTCCGAACCTCTCCTCTTGGATTTTGTTACACAGTAGCCGATTCCCAATTATATATGGCACCATGCCGAATCAATTTTTAAGAAATATAAAGACGCAAATGAATAAACTAATGATAATTAAACAGAACTAACCTATCTCCTGTATAATGTATACACTTGATCTGGCCCGGACCCTTCATATAAAAAGGTACTCTTTTCTCCAATATTGGATCATAGGCAAAGTAGTGATATCCCACCATGGCTAGCCCCTCCATTGCTCTCCTTCAAGAAAGGTTTAGGCACTTGGAGAAAGTTAAAGAAAGAAGGGAGGAGAAAGAGCTTCTAAAACTGTTATCAGATACTACTGAAAGGAGTAGTACTGCACAGATTATGCATTCTGAGACTTCAAAGTTACCATTTCAACCTCATGAAATGATCGCTCCACAATTTAGGTCAAATCTTCAAGATCCACTCTCCCTTGGGCTTAACTTGCAGACCAAGCTAGATGATATTCGAGACAGGAAGATGCTACCCTTGACAAACTTATGGCCGCCTAATGGTGCAGGGACGGCGAGCACATCAAGAAGTTCTGAGAATTCGGACGTTGATACTTCTCTCCATCTGTAGGCAAATCGTAGTAGTCTTTTTGTTTATGGTTTTCTACTGCAGTATACGTTAACTTCTTTGTTTGTATGTAAGTATATATTGGAATAATTTAAGATGCTAATCTTTATCTATGCATGTTCTCTTAATTGCCTCCGTACTGTTCAGCAATAATAAAGGCCATCTTAGAATTAGCCGGTTGGGAGTGGGTGGAGATGTCAATAACATATATACATGAGTTTTTTTTTTTTTTAATTGTTATTATTCATTTAAAATTCTCATTTCGTTACATAAATTATTTTATCTCATCTTATTTAATCATTCTAACTTTTTTAAATTTTCACATAAAATATAATAAATAATTTAATTTTTTTAAATTTTAAAATAAAAATTTTATTAAAAAATTATATTCTGATAATATTTAACTTTTAATTTTCATCTCATCTAATTTATATAACCAAATGAGGCGTAGTTTTTCATTTTTTTAAATCGGTTTCACACTTGAAGCTGGCCAAGATTGCAGTGATTTGGAAATAAACCTATACATGATATAGATAGACAGTTTAATTCCTTGACAAACCATTCTAGATCTTGAAGTACTAGAAATACTGATCAAAGGAAATATACATTATATGATTCTAAAGAAATTACAAAAATAAACTAATTCTAAAGTGACGTGTGTACATTATATCATAAATTTTATATATATATAAAATATATATTTAGATTATAAGTTTTACTGCTGTGAAATCTCTTTGTAAACCTAACCCTCGAATCTATTAATCGGATATTTGTCCAGCGGTGCTTGAAGTCTCAACACAATTACGCATGCATCAATATCTCAGAGAATTAAGAGCGTCCATCTACTATATATTTTGGAGTCAACAGTACTTCTGCCATAATTATACTTCATCGGAGGATATAATTCTTTTGAAAAATCACATGTCGATCTCATTGTCGTCATTTACATGAGATGATTCTTTAGAGTTAAGTTGTGTTGGTTGTTATTTTTTGCAGTTGAAGTTGTGATTGTTTTATGATATATATGTTGTATTAATATATATATATATATATATATATATAGAGAGAGAAAAAATCTACACAACATGATCCTACTATTCACGCAACCTCAACACACCACACTTTTTTTAATTTTTATTATTTTTTTCTGTTATCAAATATTTAATATATGAATAATGAATAAAAGAATTGAATTAATCTAAAAAGAATAAACTCAAAAAAAATTTAAAAAAAATATTAAAAAATTTAGTGTGTGGAGGTTGAGAAGGTTGTATAACATTGCTCATATATATATATATATATATATATATATATATGTGTGTGTGTGTGTGTGTGTGTGCGCGCCTGCATGGTACTATATATGCCAGTAGTAGAGGATTTCATTTTCATGAGTTCTACTATTCTGATTTGATGATCTTATGTAATGCGTGAGGCATGCATGATATAACACCCTAATTCCAGATGAGTTGGACTAGGGTTAATCATATCATATCGTATCGTATCAGATCATATCATCATATTATGATATATATGCCATGTTTAACTCTCGTTGTAGGATTGTGCTATCTTTAGTGGCCAAACTAGGCAGTATCAGAATGTGAAATTTTCTCTCATTCATTCTCAAAACTCAAAGTGTGCATATAAGAAAGAACACGCAGAAAAATCACTTTATTTCCAAAGTGGATGTACTCGTATCAAAGATGTTGGTACAAACTATATAATATAATCAAAATCATCATATCAGAACCAAAAACAAAGTCAAATATAGAATCATAACAGAATCAGAAAGTCATGCTAAAGGTTTTTCAGATGTCATATCATATCAAACAGAGTACTAGACATTTTCATATCATTTTCACATAATCAAAACAGATTCAGAACATCTTCTTATAACATATACAAAATTCACAAATTTCATATTCGTTCTTTTGCACATTTTAGAAACAACATGTCAAAATATTGCTCATATCTACAACAGTAATGTCAGAAACACTTTCTCTTTTATACAGATTTCATGAGTAATGCAGAACACATAACTGAGGTTGTTTTCACATTTCTTTCAAAATATATCATGCACATTTTTCATAAATTCAACCTATGTTCATTTTTTTATATATAAAGTCTAGCATAGGAACCTCGCTTACTTGGACTTTTTAATTTTTCTGAAATTTTTCACAACAGTGCCAAGAGAGTATAAATCCTCACCTATAAAAAAATCATGTGACTTGTGTAAATTTTCCATTAAATACATACTTCATAATTAAAACCTGAGATATTAAAAATCTATTTTCCCTAAATTCCAAAAACAGTCTAACTTATTGTGGGCCCGAATTCTCAAAAATTGATAATCTCTCTTAAACTCATAATGCATCGGTATTAAAATTGCACGACCCATGTCCCTTGTCAATATGCATGGCCCAATATCAAATATACAAACCTATCTGCAAGCCCATGGCCCATGTCAATATGCATGGCCCGTAACGAGGAAACAACTAATTTACTTGAGAGTGAAGGAGAAAAAGAGAGAGATACTTACGTATGGTGGGAGGGGTGTGTTAATCGAGAGGGACAATGGCGTGAGGTGAATCGGCGGTGGGTAGTGGTTGGCCAAGGTCGACGATGGAGCATGAAGGCAACATAAAGGTGCAACGCTCAGTGGGATGCTTGATTTGTGATGATACGGTTTTCGTTTGGTGTTGGGTAAGGGTGGTTGGGCATGGTTGGGGTTCGCCTCATTTACTGCTAAAAGGAGGCCGTTAGGGTGCCGCCATGAGGGACTGATGTCCATCGTGCTTTGTTGCTGCAGTGCTCTGTTTTCACCATACCATTGTTTTGAAGTTACATGTAAGAGATTGAGCAGTGGCTTTGTCCTTTTGATATGGAATTGTGGTGCTGGAACTAGGCGGAGTTTACACTGGTTAACTTGTCACATGTGGTGTTGTTTGTTTGTGGAGGAGGGGACACGCGACAGTGTGGTGCATAGCGGCTACCTAGCGGCTTTGCTTTGTGACGATAAAACAGGGGTGACGGGCTCTCGGTCTCAGTTGGGGTCGAGCGATTCTCGCTCGAGGGATAGTGAGGCACAAATGTTTATGCCTAAGAGGTGAGAGACATGGGTTGTCGGCATGGAGGAGACTAGGTGGCGGAAAGGAACCCATATATGGACTGGATGTTGTCATGATCGAGAACAGGGCCTTGTGAGAGAGAGGAACCAATGCGTGGGATTAGAGGGAGGAGAGAGGGTGGTGTGGGGCTTATTCCGTGGTGGTTGATGGTTGAGTATGGTTTGAGAGGGAATGACCTGTGGCCTTAAGTGGTGGTTTCCTGGCAACACTCACAGAGAAATGAAGAGAGAGACGTCTGCGTGTTGGGTGCAAAGAAGAGAAAAACTAAAAATAGAAAAATTGTGGGAGAGTGAAGTAACTGCTGAGAAAGAGACTTTTGGGAGTGGATAGACCGAAGTGGCATGAGAAGGGAATGATATGGTGAGCACAAAAAAAAAAAAAAAACACAAACGTGGGAGAGAAGTGAAGGGGAGGAGATAGGGAGGAGATAAATATGGGGAGAAGAAAAATAGAAAGGATAGGGGGAAGAAACTGCCGGGCGGGTATTGGGAAGATGAGAAAAAAAAAATTTACCAAAACCGCGTCGTTCTTACAAGCGGGTTAGGCTTAAATGATCTTGGGTGTAAGCTTTGGGCTGGGTGTTAGAGCACTTTTGTATTATACAAAAAAAAATATATAAATTATTTAAAGAATTGTTCTAAAAAAAAGTTTCATCCAATTATGTAAAATAAATTATAAAATACAATTATTTTACTTTGATTTTTATCATGTAAGTAAATTCTTTTTATTATTCATCATTTAAAATACATATATTTCATTTTCTTCTAAAAAATATATTGGAAATATTTGTAAACAAATTTTTTCATATTTTGATTTTATTTTTAATTTTTATTTGGCTCATAATATATTTTTGTTTTACGTATAGGACTGAATTATTTTTTATTGTATATAAAAATAAATTGTAAATATAAACAAAATATATATGGATATTATAAATTTATTGGTAAAAATAAATATTTAAATGATATAGAAAAAAAATAAATAAGTTGATGGATGATATATTATAAACGTCAGTATGTAAAAATAAAAATAAATTTTAATAATATATTTTAAAAGATAGGATGAAGAATCTATTAGAAGTATTACTACACATGAGGCAACTAATTCGGGCTTCAAAGTTATTTTCATCAATTTAATTTGATTTGGGATGGGATGTTATTGTTGTTTCCGCTTTGTGCTCGTGCACGACGAGTATTATCTAAAGTCGCCAAGAATAAATCTTCTTTACACACTATTGTGTGAAGAAGCCCCAACACACCTAACGTGCTGGGGTGAAAAAAAAAAATTATGAAAGGTGTGCTGCGGCTTCCAGCTGATGCGCAGCACAACCCTTTAATATTATACACACTGTTTTAGCACCTAAACATGTAATTATGATCTTTTCTAGTCATATAGCGTCAACCCACTATTTATTATGAAATCCATTTAAATTATAAAAAATCAAAATACTATTTATTAGTTGATTTGGTACATCCCTATATGATCCTCTACGTCACGGGTGTGTCTTGATTTGTTAAAATCTAGACTTGTAGGTATACAGTATAACTCCCTTCCTTCTCTCTTGATCAAGAAAAGTCTCTGTCTCCTTGTTTCGCCAGAGAGGAGAGTAGTTAGGGTGAAAACCGATTCTTTCAAAGTGATTTTTGGATAAAATTGACGCTAACCGATGGAAAAAAATTGGGTAGAGCAACCGATCGTAACCGGTCGATAGAGAAGAAAAAACCGATCGAGGCGGTTCTCTGACGGTTCTCGATCAGATTTCGATTCCTCTAACGGCTGGATTCTTCTGAGACGATAATGAGAGAGTTGCAAATGAGAGAAATAGAGAGTTGCAGAGGAGAGAGAGAGAGAGTTGCAAAGGTGTAAAACGCGAGAGAGAAAGTGAATGGGAAAGAAGACGATCCAATTTCGAAACGGCGTCGTTCAATTTAATTGAAACGGCGTCGTTTCATACATACTTTTTCTTTTCATACATTGTTAAATAAAACGATTTCGTTTGGTTTAGTACAAAATGGTGTCGTTTTTATTATGTTTTGTATACTTATAGGTGCAAAACGACGTCGTTCCACTTAAACTTAGATAGAACGGCGTTGTTTTGATTAAGGTATATTTAAAAAAAATATAATTTTATTTTATCAGTTGGTTCTGCGGTTCGGTCCAGCTTCAAATTAGGACTGAACTGCTAGACCGAACCGCTGAACGTTGGTTCCTTGAATTTTCCACCGCACGCCGACCTGTTCTCCATCGATTCCGACCAGTTTTGACGCGGTCGATATGTTCCCGTCGATGGCTGTTGGTTGCGTCGGTTTTTATTCAGCCTTAAGGGTAGTGTCTTCCTCTCATCTTCGTTCCATGCACTTTCAGCACCACATTTTTTATATGTTCTTTTCTTAATTTTTCTAGTTTTTTATTTCTACCAATTTATTCTAGGTCGATTTATCGTTTTCTAGCGACTGGATGTCTACATGTGTCCCACTATACAACTCTTCAACCGTCGATCTACTGGTGCAAGGCAGAACCGACCTAAAAATCTCGATGCATGAGTCTCACGCGTGGCGTAGCCCACATGTGGCCACCACGTGACATTGCATCGAAACACTTTTTGACAACACGTGCATCGTATCAATAGATTCGCCATCCCAATATTTGTTAGATCTGACCCACCCCATTCTAATACCATCCCCACATGGAGGTGCATGGCCTCCACACATTGCCACAATCGCGCCTGAAGAAATCCAGCCACTGGCGGTTTGAGCTAGTCGATACCATCTATCCTTCTTCGAATATCAAGCCAACAAATTGTAATGTACCACACCACCTCTAGAGATGGCACCACAGTCCATATAGTGGATTGTAAAAAACCATATTTAAGATATTGTCCATATCATCCACTTTGCGGAAAAAATAGGTGGTGATCAATTTTTTAATCTTAAAATTCGATTTATTTTCTTTGTTTTTATATATATTGCGCTTATTGTAAAAGTGGTGTTTGTAATGTCGACTAATTTTTTGTTTGAAAACACTAACCTCCACGTGTACCTTGATATTTTTATTTTAATAAAATGTTTGTTTTAGATATATAAATGTATATATTTATGATGAAAAATTATACTTATAATCATAAAATATATAAATATTACGTAATCTTTTTTAAAAAAATAAATAAATAAATTATAAATTTCATTCTTTTTTAAAAAAATTACGTGATATTTTTAACAATTGTATCCCGCCTTACTCTTTTATGATAGCTTCTTAAAAAACCGGCTTATAAAACCAACGTTTTTTTTTTTCTCTCAATCAGTTTTTATTTTTATCCCTAACGAAATGACCAAAAAGCTTCCAAATGATCTCGTTCATTCGTAGCCGTAATAGAGAAAAATGAAGGATCGTACATAGATTTTTTGTATTCTTATACGTTATTTAAAAATATATAATTTTATTTTTTTTATAAAAATAAAAAATTATAAAAAAAATAAAATTATATAAAATATAAACATAAAAAAAAGTAAAATCATATTTTAATTATGTCTATAACTTTTCAAAAATGAAAGCGCAGGCCCCACAGGCATTCTCGACTCTCCAGAACCTTCCCAAACCCCTATCGGAAAGGAAACCCCTACTAAAACCCTAACACCCTTTTCTCTTGCTCACAGTCGCACACTGATCAGAGCCCGCACTCTTAACGCACGTACTCTAGAAGCTTCTCTATTCAGCATGCACAGGCTCTCTCGGCGCTCCGTTTCCTCTATCCTGCGCACCGGCGGTGGTGCCGCACGGTACCGTAAAACTGTCACTCCGATCTCCTCCTCCTCCACCTCCGTTCCCATCTTCGACTCCGTATGATCTTCAATTTTCTAATTACAATATTTTTTTTTTAGATTTTGATTGATCATTAAAATGTTAAATTCTTTTCCCCGGTTTTTTCATTTTTTAGTGAAAAATATCCTCTTTTATACCTTTTTAGTGGAAATTGATAAAATTTATATTTGGGTTTTTATTTTTTTGCATGTTAAAACCATTTTCTCTCCCTCTGTATGTGCGTGCCCGCATGGAAATTCATGTTTTGCTTAGATAATCATAGCTTTATGGTAGTGTAATCGCATTTAAGAGCTTATTATATTGTTTCACCTGCTTGTTAATATTTATATTATGTAAAGGCATATGTCTAGCATTTTTTTTATTTTTTTTGATGTTGAGAAACCTCTCCAAGGCACGGCCTGCGGACCCACTCCTGCAGAATAAATCCAGAATAAATCCCAGTCCCGTGCACCGCATCTTCGAAAGTTTTTCTAGATAGAACTGGTTAAATTGCTGGCTTTTTACAAGGAGTTTGACCCCAAAGATTGTTTACACCCATGAGGGTATATGTCTAGCATTTTACTTTTGTACTTTTTCTAAAATTAATTTTTTTTGTAACTATTTATTGGTATTACTGTTTATACTGCATTTGATAAGTATGCAATTTATCTAAAATTTTCAGTTGCACGGGTTGGCGGATTACCTTATTTCTTGTTAATTTGTTTTCTAAACTTGTACGGACCTTTAAAATAAGTTAAAATTGTACAGACTTTTAAGATTGATTATATTTTTTCCATATAAATTTGGTTCAACTGGTAGGTGCTTCTAATAAGAACAGTCTTGTCCCAATTGACCTTCAAATCTTTTGGACGGTTCTGTTAAACTATTTTATCGCTTCATGTTATTGGTGTTTGTTTTGTGCTGCACTGCCTTTTTCTTGGGGAATGATGTCGGATGTTTGATAATGAGTAGGTGGGAGTGGACGAGTCCAGAAGTCGATGGTACTCAGTGTTACCTGGTGGTAGAAGTCTTGCTATCAAGTCTTCAACTCAAGTAAACTTGAAAGACTCTCTGATCTTGGGCAGGAGATATGAGTCTGCTGCTGCAGCATCTGATGCATCGGCCACCCCACCAGCTGAGAGATACGAGTATCAAGCAGAGGTACACTAGGGCTGGTGGAGCTTTTATTACACAGCATAGTGGTTTTGAACTTTTCTTATAATTTCGTCTTGGTGCAGGTCAGTCGTCTCATGGACCTCATAGTTAACAGCTTGTACAGCAATAAAGAGGTGTTTCTTCGGGAGCTTATCAGGCATGTTTTGAGTCATCTGTGGTGCATGAGTAATATTTTCTTAAATACTTCTGCCTAGAATTATTTTCTATCTTGTTAAATTGGGATTAGAGTTTAAAATCTGCAGCCGCTGGAGCATAGGCCAGTCATTATCAAATTGCAAATTCTTCTCTTGTAATCCTTCACACTTTATCAACATTAACAGTTCAATGAATTATAGGATGATGATTATCGTTTTTTTTTTTTTTGTGATTTCGCATAATATCATTTTTTTGATAAGTAATAATTTTTATTGATGTGAATGAAATTAGGCAGTGCCCAAGTACACAGGAAATATACTAAGAGAGGCACCTAATTACATTCTAATAGACTAGAAAGAAGATAAGAACTCATGAACATTCCCTCCCCTCAATACAATAGCAGAAAACCACTGGAAAATAGAGAATACAAAGAAGTTCCAGATTTCCCCCATTGCACGCTTCTTGTTATTAAAACATCTGTCATTCCTTTCCAACCATAAACACCACATTAAGCACAAAGGAATCACCCGCCACACGGCTGCTAATTGGGCACTACTATGAGACCTATTCCAGCATGCTAATAGGTCCACCACACTCTTGGGCATAGCCCAACTTAGCCCAGCTCTACTAAGAATTAATATCATTATTCTGTCCTGAAAGTGGATGTGAATTTGATGGGAAGCTGCTTGGGTTTAACGGGGATTGCTGCATTGTAGTTGCTCACTAGCATTGAACTTCAAACATATTCTGAGAAATATCAACCCCAAAGAAAGTTCAAGTTACGTTTGAATAGGATGGCACTAATTATTTCTGTATGTGATCTATTAATACCCACAGCAATGCAAGTGATGCCTTGGACAAGCTACGGTTTCTGAGTGTTACAGACCCTGAGCTTTTGAAGGAGGCAGCTGATCTTGATATTCGTATCCAAACTGATAAGGACAATGGGGTTGTAACTATCACGTAAGCTGCACTCATAGTTTCTGAAATGATCTTTCCATTCTCATATACCATTGCTGAAGCCCCTTCTGCTCAATGCAGGGATACTGGCATAGGTATGACTCAGCAAGAACTTGTTGACTGCCTTGGAACTATTGCGCAAAGTGGAACTGCAAAATTCTTGAAGGCATTGAAGGTCTTATCTTCTCAAAAGACACTTTAAGTTTGCTCGATCCTTGTGCTTTAGTCCAAGAAATGTTACGTACTTAAGGAAATTGAAAAACCTCACAGGATAGCAAGGATGCTGGTGGAGACAACAATTTAATTGGTCAATTTGGTGTCGGATTCTATTCAGCATTCTTGGTTTCTGATAGGGTATGTCTCTGCCTCAAAATCCAGATTTCTCGCCCTTGAATTCCAAGTTTTAATGGTATCTGAAAATAACATATCTGTTATTTTCAAGGTGGTGGTCTCAACAAAGAGCCCAAAATCTGGTAAACAATATGTGTGGGAAGGAGAAGCCAATGCAAGCTCATATACTATTCGGGAGGAGACAGACCCTGAGAAACTTATACCTAGAGGAACCCGCCTTACATTGTATCTTAAGGTGAGAAAGTATATTTGTTTAAGAGGTGTTTGTTAACTGTTGATTAATTCTCCAAACTTACTTTATGCTTCATCTCCATCTGATTTCCAGCGTGATGACAAAGGTTTTGCACATCCAGAGAAGATTCAGAAGCTTGTGAAAAACTATTCACAATTTGTTTCATTCCCAATATACACCTGGCAGGAAAAGGGATACACCAAGGAAGTATGGAAATTTGCTCCACACCCTTAGTTTTACTGTACAAATTTCACAACATATTGTCATAAGTAACATGAGTGAATGCACCCTCTAAGATCTCAAAGGTTCTTCTTACCTTTTTAATTAGCAAATAAAGTTTGCACATCTTTAAAGTTTGCACATCTTCCTCTTGGGCTCTGTTTCAGGTTGAGGTTGATGAGGATCCAGCTGAAGCCAAAAACGATGAACAAGATGACAAAACTGAGGTATAGTTTCTTGATTTGATTTTCCACGTTCTCATTGAACACGAATTGCATTCTGCTTGTAACTAAGATTATGGGTTTGCAACCATTGCACAATTGACCCATGACTTTATAATGTAGCAGAAGAAGAAGAAAACCAAGACTGTTATTGAGAAGTACTGGGACTGGGAGCTAACTAATGAGACCCAACCTATATGGGTGAGCTTGAGATTTCATAATTTCCATATTTACTGAGCATCAAGCAACACCATTGGTTTAGAAAAATCTAAGGCATGATCCTGTTGATTGTGCAGCTTCGCAATCCAAAGGAAGTCACAACAGAAGAATACAATGAATTCTACAAGAAAACTTTCAATGAATACTTGGATCCATTGGCATCTTCACACTTCCCAACAGAGGTAATTATGATAATTGCACTCTTTTACAATACTGCTCGATTATAACGCACTTGCTTGTTCGCAGTTTCCTATTTTCCTCTTTGAAAGCCCATTCACACATCTTTTAAATTGTTATGTGCTACTATCATAAAATTCAGACTTAACTCTAATTGAATGAATAAATGACAGCTAGGCTTTTTCTTGTTCTCAATTTCCTTTTTCCTTTTGGATTCTCTCACATATATTTCAAAATGGTATTTGCTTCTAACATTCTGCAAAGCTTAACTCTATTTTTTTTCTTAAATTTTTTTTACAAGAATGCTGGACTCTAATTAAATGAGGAAAGAATGGCTTAATTCAGCATTTAGTCTTTTGCGGAATTTGTGATCTTTTCTTCAGCACATATTCTTACATTATGGTGGCTGTTTATAGTGCTTTCTGAGCTGATGGAGGCTGTTATTGCAGGGTGAGGTAGAGTTTAGGTCTATACTTTATGTGCCAGCGGTTGCTCCCATGGGAAAGGATGATGTAATCAACACCAAGACCAAAAATATAAGGCTTTATGTGAAACGCGTGTTCATTTCTGAGGACTTTGATGGAGAACTGGTAAAAATAATGACCAGAGTTTGGTTGAGACAGGACTTATTTAGTTTTGACCTAGAAGTGTTTTCTGGTGCTAATCATTTTCATTTATGCTTGAACAGTTCCCACGATATTTAAGTTTTGTAAAAGGTGTTGTGGATTCAAATGATCTTCCACTCAATGTCTCACGTGAAATTCTTCAAGAGAGTCGACTTGTAAGCAACATCTATCTTTTTATTGGGGACTGTTATCTTTTTTTGTTTAGCCATATCACTTCTAAGTTTGGTTCTTTGCTGTACTGAAGGTACGAATTATGAGGAAGCGTTTGGTTCGAAAAGCCTTTGATATGATTCTGGGTATATCGTTGAGCGAGAACAAAGATGTATGTCATCATAATCGTAGTCATCTTCTTCTTATTCATCTTCCTTCTCTCCCTACATCATGCTTATTTGTTTCTGCATGGCTGTGTGCCCCTGGTGTTCGTAAGAACAAGCTTGGCAAACTGTGGAGGACCATATATTTCCATTGTTGTTTTTACATGTCTACCATTTGTTCTAGGATTATGACAAGTTCTGGGAGAACTTTGGCAAACACTTGAAACTGGGTTGCATTGAAGACCGTGAAAACCACAAGCGTCTTGCTCCATTGCTTCGATTTTTCTCTTCCCAGAGCGAGCATGAGTTTATCAGCTTGGACGAATATGTTGAGAACATGAAACCTGAACAAAAGGATATCTATTACATTGCTGCTGACAGTGTAACGAGTGCTAAGAACACACCTTTCCTGGAGAAACTTAGTGAACAGGATCTTGAAGTATGTGCTTGCTTTTCATATATGTTAGGGTTTATTCAATTAGGCTATGCCATGGGTTTCATCTGATAGTTATGTGTGTTTTACTTAATTCTATTGGTAGGTGCTGTTCTTAGTTGACCCTATTGATGAGATTGCCATCCAGAACCTGAAGTCATACAAGGAGAAGAATTTTGTTGATATTAGCAAGGAAGATTTGGATTTAGGTTAGCCTGTTGAATTCTTGTGTGAGAGGATGCATTTGTTTCTCTCATATATCAGCCATCTTGTTTGCCAGAATCAGTAATGTTAATAATGATAGGTGGACGGTTCTGAATAACATAGACTTAATTGAATGGTGCAATTTGGATTTTTGCAGGTGATAAGAATGAGGAGAAAGAAAAGGAGCTGAAGCAGGAATTTGCACAAACATGTGATTGGATGAAGAAACGTTTGGGTGATAAAGTTGCCAGTGTTCAAATTTCAAACCGTCTGAGCTCATCACCCTGTGTTCTGGCATCTGGCAAGTTTGGTTGGTCTGCCAATATGGAAAGGTAAATTTCCTTCTGTTATTGCTGTTAAATACCATGCTTTTGAGAATATATATGACGTAGTCTACCTATAAAAAAAAAATTATATGACGTTGTCTGTCACTTTCAATTCATCGTAGGCTGATGAAGGCACAAGCTGTTGGCGATAACTCTAGCTTGGAGTTCATGAGAGGCAGAAGGGTGTTTGAGATCAATCCTGACCACCCAATCATCAGAAACTTGAGTGTACTGTTAACATAAAAAGCCTAGCTAAACGAACACGCAGATACACACACACAATATATCTAGTGGCAACTTACATAGCTTTAGTAATAATGTCTCAACACTGTTGTGCAGGTTGCATCCAAGAGTAACCCAAATGACGAAGATGCTCTGAGAGCCATTGATCTTTTGTATGATGCGGCTCTGGTTTCCAGTGGTTTTACTGTGAGTTTTCATTCTTTCTGAATATCTCCTGCTCTGAAGATTGCTCTTATAATGTTGAATTTGGCCTACATTTTTATTCTTGAATCTGACTGCCTAAGGAACCCATTATCCGGTTTGGTGAGGCACATGAATGTGCTTTTCTTGAAGTCACAGAGGTGCCAGTGTAGCAAGTGGGACAATTGAATTCCCCAAATAAATTCGGTACCACCTAAGAATGCAGTTGAAGAACCGAAGTGTTTGTCAGTGCATTTGTTACGAGTTCTATAATAATATATCTAGATGACATAATCTCTTGTTTTGTAGCCTGAAAATCCAACACAGCTTGGTGTGAAGATATATGAGATGATGGGCATGGCTCTTTCTGGCAAATGGTCAACACCTATTGAAGAAGCTTCTCGTGCAGATGCCAAGTTGAACAATACAGAAACAATTGAAGCTGAGGTGGTAGAACCTGTCGAAGCTGGTAGTCAAAAATGAGGATCCAGAAATATAAATACATAATATATTTTTAATTTATTTTCTCATTCTACCTCATATAGGACATACTCTAATTAGCATCGCCTCCTCATTTGGAGGTCTCGGCTTAGGTAGACTTTTTGGTGTAATGTTGAATTGAAGGGATTGTCTTTTTTTTTTTGGTGGTTTGGTAATCTGAAATTTATTCTCTTTGGGACATGGTTCTCGAGTAGTAGCATGGGGCAATAAACCACTAATTATACCTAGAAACTGGTCGATGCTTCCCAAAGGTCATTCATTCTTGACCTTCGATGTGGCAGTAAGAGGAAATTGTAGCACCACTACAGCAGTTTGTTCATCAGTAGCAGGGGACGTTCTGTTCGTCACTACAGGTACTATCCAAAGTACCAGTCCGAACCAAGGGGAAGCGATGACTCTATATGAAGGCATCAAGGGAAGCAATTGCCGGTCTATTAAATATATAGTTATAGTCGGAGAGTGTCATTGATGCTGTTAAAGACCCCGAAAAGGCCATGGACTGGTCAATTCAGCCTATAGCAAGAGACATCAATCATCTCCTCCTTTCCTTTGAAATTTTGGAAAATATGTCGAGATTTTAATCGATGTGTGCATTCAATTGCGTAATGAGCAGCTTCAACCAAAATGTATGGCTGCCTCCCTCATCTTTATGCCGTCAAGTTAGCTGCGATTACATAGTGGGAAAGGTCCTCCAATTGGATCTATTGCAAGAACACTAGTTTCCGTTTTGTAATAACTAAAGACAAACTTTATATAATCTTGCCTTAATAAAAACAAATAAAATAAATCATAAAATAAAGCCTGCATTATGTATTTAAGGTATTAAATTAAGAGTTGCGGGCAAAGATGATTCTTTGGAACAAATATTGGAATTCGAGAATAGACGAATCATCCTTCCAATTAAAACCAATTAAATTCAAAACTCTTAAGGTCAAAAAATTCCAAAAAGCAGCCGAACCGAGCAGCGTCTTTTACCAATTTGTCCAATCATTGACCGTTAATTCCAGAAAACTCTTTTCGTTCGTAAAATAGAGAAAAGATATTTATAATTATAAATTATGTTATTATTATGTAATTATTTAAAATAAATAAATAAAATATGAGATTTATATTAAAAAAAAATTAATTTTTTAATAATTAATTTTATAAAATAAATAAATAAAATATGAGATTTATATAAAAAAAATAATTTTTTAATAATTAATTTTACTCTTTTATAAATTACTCAATATCTATATATAAAATGGCGGGCTGTGTTCCCATTCTGCCCTTGAGAGATGATATATATTTTGGGTCCCTTCTCACTCCTCTCCGGGAAATCGAAGTTGTAGTCTTCATCCATCCGCTTGGATCTCAGCTCGGCAAAGTTATCTTCTCAAGCCTTCTCTTTTCTATCTTCCGGTGAGTTCTATTTCCTTTTTTATTATCGCCCTCATAAAAGGGCGCAAACTTCAACTATATTTTTACTTTCTTTTTCGGTCTTTTTTTCATATTTTTTAAAGCTGTCCTCTTTACGAAGCGGAAGTGGCTTTTTATGCGCTGATAGATTTTTTGGGGGGGTTACTTTTTTGTTCTTTCGTTCTCTCGTTCTCTCAGTAATCAAACATGTTGGGAAAACTTGCTATAAACAGGTCCGTGGTAGAGTGTCTTTTCCTCGGTGATCTGCTGGTTTTATTGGTATGCTGTATTGTTTATATTATTTTATTTCTAAAATGCTTTTTGACCTGTGTTTATATTGCCTGAATTATGTGCTGTGCTTCTTTGTTCTGCTGATAAAATGATCTGCATCAGCATGATTGTGTTTGTGCGCAAAGCTTGAAAGCTGATAAGACACTGAAATATTGGTTATAGATGATTTTTGATCGAATATTGATCATAGATGATTGAATTTGTGTGAAGCTATAATACATGCACATAAACATTTGAAGCTTGAGAATACGCTTTTATTTTTATTTTTTTTTAATTTTTTTTATTGGCACTGAGTGTCTGGAAACAGCTTCTCAACTAATCCCAGGAGTGCACAGGCCCTCTACAAAGAGTTTCCTACAAGTGCACTTCGGGTAAATCAAGGGGAAAATCCTCCCGTCCTGACCCGTAGAGATTGTTTGCACCTAAGGGGATTTGAACCTTAGACCTAGGGGGAGCATACCCCCAAGCCTAGGCCTTTACCACTTGAGCCAACCTCTTACCCATCTTGTTTAAGTGACTGTTTTGCCTAATTTTCTCAGTCCATATGTTTTGTGGAATGATAATAATCATTTGTCCTCGGTTTTATGAATGAAAAGTTTTGCTTTTGTGTTTGTTTTCTACGCTTAATAGCTTTGCATGCTTGAATGTTTGGTTTGAGGTATATTCTGCTATCTTAAGTTTTCTTGGTTCTTCATTTAATGTGGTCTTTAGGATAAGAGATAAGAAGTTATAACTTTTGGATATGGGTGCCAATGATAATTAGTACAATGATCCTATTGCCGACCGGCTTCAGGATTAGTGGGAAACTGATTGATGGGTACGCCATCTAATTCTAATATTCACCACCAATCTTCTTTGAAAATGCTGCCTCCACGTCAGCACCCAAGGCCTGGAGGACTACAAACCTCACTATCCCTTGTCTCTTCAGATGCCCACCTCTCCCCAGAGGAACCCAGATCGCATTCTGATCAAATTCGTGAATCACCAACTGAGAGTGCTAGTTCTCGAGAAACTTGGCCCACTGCCGATGCCATCATGGCAAAGAAGATGATGGAAAATGGGAAAGCTGAAAATGATTGTCCTGCACAATCAGTCATTCGCCGAGTTTCTATTGCAGATAAGATATCTCTTCGGGACATAGCAAGAGAGAGAGTTGATATTATTTCTGAAAAGATGCATCATTTACCTGATGAGGTTCTAGAAGAGTTGAAAAGTGGACTCCGAATTATCCTTGAAGGCAATGGTGGTTCACAGCAAAGAGAAGAATTTTTAATGTTGCAGAAGCTTCTCCAGAGCAGAAGTGATTTAACCGCAAAGACATTGATTAGAGCTCACAGAGTACAGCTCGAAATTCTTGTTTCAATAAACACTGGTATTCAGGCATTCTTGCATCCTAGTATCAGTCTCTCTCAGACTTCACTGATTGAGATATTTGTCTACAAGAAATGCAGAAATATAGCATGCCAAAACCAGCTCCCAGCCGATGACTGTACATGCGATGTATGCATTAACAGAAATGGTTTCTGCAATCTTTGCATGTGTGTAATCTGTAGCAAGTTTGATTTCGAGGTAAATACCTGCAGATGGATTGGGTGTGACTTGTGTTCTCATTGGACTCATACAGATTGTGCTATACGTGATGGACTCATTTGTATGGGTCCTTCTGTTAAGAGTGGAGCAGGTCTATCTGAGATGGTTTTCAGGTGCAAGGCATGCAATCGGACATCTGAGCTTCTTGGTTGGGTTAAAGATGTTTTCCACAACTGTGCACCAGCCTGGGAGCGGGAGGCTCTGATGAGGGAACTTGATTTTGTTAGTAGGATCTTTCACGGAAGTAACGACCCTCGAGGGATTAAACTCTTTTTGAAGTGTGAGGATCTCAGAGAAAAAATGAAGAGTGGATTAGAGTCATTGGCAGCTTGCCGGGCAATTTTAATGTTTTTCCAAGGTACATATACTTAGAAGCATTCTAAAACTTATAGAATGTATGGTGTTTTGCTTTTGCTTTCTTTCTTTCTTTTTCCTTTAATTATGATATATCTTTGTTCCTTATGAAGAGCTTGAGGTGGACGGTTCAAAGAGTATGGAAAATGGGGAAGGTGGACGGATGATTGCCCCACAGGAGGCATGCAATCGTATTGCTGAGGTGGTGCAGGAAGCCATAAGGAAGATGGAAATGGTGGCTGATGAGAAGATGAGAATGTTTAAGAAAGCCCGCATGGCTTTTGATGCTTGTGACCGTGAGCTTGAGGACAAGGCAAGGGAGGTAAAAGAACTGAAGCTGGAAAGGCAGAAAAAGGAACTGCAGGTCGAAGAGCTGGAGAAATTTGTGAGGCTTAAACAGGCAGAAGCTGATATGTTCCAACTCAAGGCCAATGAGGCAAAACGAGAGGCTGAGAGGCTTCAGAGGATTGCTCTTGCCAAGTCTGACAAATCAGAGGAAGAATATGCGAGCAGTTACCTGAAACAACGGTTAAATGAGGCTGAGGCTGAGAAGCAGTTACTGTTTCAGAGGATTAAGCTGCAAGAGAGTTCTCGTGCATCACAGAGCAGTGGTGGGGGTGACCCTTCACAGATGCTGATGTATTCCAAAATCCAAGATCTGATTTACAATGCCCCACCTAAGTCCAACGGCCAGCCAAATGAACGTCACCCGCTCAGGACAAATCCATAAGGAGTGGTTTGTAGTATGTTGCTAACTTCACCATATAATTATTGAAATCACTTTGTTGCTAGGCTAATGTGGATGAATTGCTGTTTGGTTGTGTGTGATATTTGAACAATTTTATCTGTCTAAGGGGAGCATACTACTAAAAATCTATTTGGAACTAAAAGCCGTCTCTTCCATTGGTATATCTATGTACAAATGCGTTGGTGACCACACCATGGTGCTGGTGCTGCAGTATGTATATGAAATGAGATGAACTAAATTTATAGATATTATACTGCTTTTTAAAATTGGTGGAACTTCAGATGTGAGGACTTGTTTCATTACTGGCTTTTTCTTAAACCTGTTATATAGATCATGACTTGGACCAAGACTTTGCTTGAATACTTGTCCCTGGAGTGGCAATATTATTTTCCTACATACATGTTGCTTTTAGGTTAGTTCGCAGATGGCTTATGCATGAGGAATTGGTCTCCTTTTTCTTCCGTCTGTCGTTTGTGTACATTCTCCTTTGCGCGCACTTGGTTGGCCAAGACACTATAGGAGCAAATAAGAGAGTAATGAAATGAGGTTTCTGCCAAGTTCTAGCAGACTGGCACTAAAACACATGGAGGGTGGCACTAAAACACATATGGAGGGTGCTAATAAATAATATCATCAGATGTCACTAATAAAATCTTAATGATAGTGGAGAGCTAATCCTTTCTAGTTTCTTCAAAGTGGGTTGAATGTTAAGTGCTCAGGAGGTTCACATTACAGCTAGAGAAGGCAAACATGATATAGGATATCGTTGCCTGCTTGTTTGAAGATGGGTTCGAACATTATAGTAAAAAAAAAAAATAACATTTATTATGGATAAAATGATGGAAAAAGTTCTCTTTGTCGTGAATGAAAATTGAACAAAAAGACAGCACCATGAAAAAACTTGATAAAAATGTTGTGCTTTCATGAAATCACATAGAAAAAACGCAGGATTGCTCGTGTTGCAAAAAGCCACAGAGTAGAGTTCAAAAAGAGAAGGCCAAAAAGTATCATGGTTAGATGAACAGCTACAATCCTCCAATGTCTGCAATTTTGTCTCTACCTTGATTAGGTTGTGTGTCACCTTCTGCTTAGTAACTAACAGTGTTTTATTATACGATGTGGCAGGACCCATATCCAAAGGAATCGTGCCTGTGACCTCACAATTAATTCAAACCTCAATCTTAATGGTGCTTTGTCATTTATTTAGTTGATAAAAATCTAGGATGGCCTCCCATTTTGGTCGGGACAAGGAACAAGGGTCAAAGCTGATAATGTAGAAGAAAGACGATGGCTTATTGTACTATCGATTGCTTCTCATTTCCTATATATAATTGAATCCGGGTCTGGATTTGCAGTTGCATACGGAAATTGGTAGGAAAAAACAATGAAATTCAGGGGGAAAAAAAAGAAGAGTTTTAGGAGGAGATAAGCAAGCAAGCGAAATGATATTTGCAAATCGTGAAATGTGCAAGCGTCGCGTAATTTCTTTGAGAAAAGTGAGTAAATATATGATCAACATAAAAAAAAAATTTAATAATGGATCACACTCTTTTTCAAAACGATTGCTCAGTACTTTATGCATTCGACGATTGTATGTAACATTATTCACTGACCGATTATATTGGTCAAATCGAAATATTTTAGGAAATAACTTAAGAGCCATTTTAGTTAGGTACGAAACTTCCTACAATTATATAAACAAAAGCTAATAATTGTATAAATTTAAGGCGAGAATTGGATGGGTTTTTAAACTCAACCCAATAATCAAGCATGCAAAATAAAGCGAGTAAACAAAGGATTAAGCCTGCATGCATGCATCTTCCAATAAACCAATTAGCATATGCTGACTTTATGTTAAATAGATTATTTTAGGTCATATTCTAGTTTTTAGCTTCAACATTGACTGATTAGGTACCTAATCAGAGACAGCAAAGCTAGCTTAGCTACGACTGCATCATGCAGATATATTTAAAAGAAAATGATCTGACCTCACAAAGAAGCTGACAAGGAAATGCCAGAAACAGCCCAGAACCCCGAATACCCTCAAGATTTTTGAGCATATCTTTGGAGTGAGCTGACCACCTGCATACAAACATATATGTTATTTAAAGAAAATAAATTCATAGAAAAATTATAAAATGAATAAATAAATGTTGGAATCGATCTTTTTTCTTTTTGCCATGAATACTTTCACATGAATATTGTTATCAATAATTCAAGAGAATAGAGAATGCATGCGTGCAGTACTGGCGATTGATGAACATGATCATGGGATTTGAAATTTCTATATATGTTTTCTTTTAAGGTAGTTTCAAGATCAAGGAACAAATTAAATCCTAGAATATTCTTTTGATCCATCTTCTCCAAACTCCAAACTTGGGCAAAAATAAAAGATATCTTTACAAAATTAAAAGTAGGGATGCATGAGATTAAGATCATAGATAGATACTAATTAACTACTGTTTGTAGTGCTCGATCTAAGACATCTTTATATCTTGGAAGATTGAAAAATTTAAAAAGCTAACTCAATTATATACTGTTAATCATGATTATTAATACATGGGGGGGCGTGGAGAATCTTAATTTCCTCCTGTACCCCACCACCTTGGTATCACATGGCATACAAAAACCAAACCCTACCCTACAGTGCAATGCATTAATAATTTATTTGTAAGTAGGAGAAAAAAGGAAGCTTGATTCAAAGTATGCATCATTAATATTGTCTACATCATCAATTAATTTAAACCAAAGCATGTGATCAAGCTCACATCATCTGCTAATTCATTCTATAATATCGATGAATATCACTATATATATATATATATATATATCCACACATATATATGATTTTGGACACATGCATGCTGGAGCTGGGCACCATATACATATATATATATATATATATATATATATATATGCTTCTGCACTCATGTTTCCTTTTGATTCTTTGCCACCAAATGAAGAAAAAGTGGAAGACATCCATCCATCCATCCATGTTCAAAGTCTCTCTCTCTCTCTCTCTCTCTCTCTCTCTCTCTCTCGTCTTGTTGACTTCTTCCCATTTAGACAACGGCAATGAATGAATTAAAGGCCCTTTGCAAAGTGAGCCATATGCATCACTATCAACAATAATATTGGTGCATGGTTGCTCACAGATAGTACTACTGATCATGATCTTTCCTTCACCTCTCTAGCGAAAAAAAAAAAAAAAAAACATATAGAACCTTTTCAGGCTTTCCATGTCTCAAATATTATTGTTTCCCTTTCTTTGACTTTCAAAAGTGTCCTTGTCATTTTTTTATTACTATCTATATACGTACTATATATGTATCCACTTGTGTGTAGTGGTCATTGCTTAATTAATAATCCAGACACTAACATTTGAGTTGAAATAAGTTAAATTTTTTATAAATAATAATGAATTGAGATAATAAAGTAAATTTTATGACGCTCACTTAAGATAAGTTTAGATGTATTTAAATATTAAAATAAATTTAAATATATTTATAAAAATTTAAAAAATATTATGGATCGCGCATGTAAAAAGGTATTGAATTGAAAAATGTTGTAGATTCTACGTGTAAAGAAGTTTTGAGTTGAGATGAATTTAGTAATTTGAGAATTAAGTGTTTGGATGTTAGATTCAACTCAAAATTAGACTGAACTGAGTTGATCTCAATACAATCTAACAACCAAACGAGGCCCAAAAATACATCTCTACGGTTAATGTTACTCCATTTATATATAATTGAGTTATTCTATTCTCAAATTTTTAATTTTATATTTTAAATTAAATTATAACATATAAATATTTTACTTCATTTATTTTTCTCGGCCAATCAAACCTCGGAAAAATAAGAATTATTAAGAATTGAGAGAGAAGGTGCAAAATGTTGTGATCTTTCTTTCAAGTGTTTGTCACTTTGATGTAAATGCATTTACTAAAGAATCAAATATCATTTATTATATAGGCAAGTAATCTCTCAACGATCTGACCATATTATTATTACCGATACGTTTTCATGATATTCCAGCAGAAAAAAAGGATTTCAATGCATGCGTCTGTTCAAGCAGTGATAGTTCCAAGTTTTTAGGCACACAATATTTTTAATTTATAAGATTTAAATTTTAAAATTTATTTTTAAAATTAAATTATATGGCATAATTAGGTATGGTTTGGATAGTGAGTTGAGATGAGATGAGTTAAGATGAAAATTGAATAAATATTGTTAAAATATTAATTTTTAATATTAACTTTTTTTAGATTTGAAAAAGTTGAATTGTTAATTATATTTTATATAAAAATTTAAAAAAATTATAATGATAAGATGATATAAAATAAAATAAAACGATTGTTGTATCCAAACGGGACCGAGCATTGACAATGGCCATTGCTAAGTCTAAATTTTGACTAAAACTTGAGATTTTGGCTAAAACTAAAAATTTTAGAGAGATTAATCCATATTGGACTAGTCATTCCAAAGTCAAATAATAATATAATATTATATTTTTTAATAATATTTTTTTAATTATTTTTTTATATTTTGTAAAATAAATTTTAACAAAATAAATTATTTATATTATATCTTAGAACTTTATTTACAAATGTTTAGGAGCATATCAACAATCATTTGCAAGCATACAAGTCTTCTTTAGCTGGAATTTTCTACTTCAACATAATTTGTAGGACTCCAATTTTTATATTCATGATAAAAAAGAAAAAACACTGCTAAAAACATAGAGAAAAAAAAGAAATGAAAGTGAAGAAGAGAAAAATAAGGGAATGAAGATGTTTGTTGGAAATAATTATAGAGTAAAATAATAGTTTGGAGATGAATAGTGACTAGTCAAATTTGAAGAAAGATATAGAATTATCGTACCTCAAAAGTAGAGCTATGAATGTTTGCCTAGTCCAATGCATTCCACTTTTGAGTTACCTAACCAAATTTTGACTAGCTCCTGTCATTTAAACATTTGGCTAGGCCAATGCCAAGTTTAAATTTTGGTTAAAATTTCAAGTTTTGGCTATAACATTAATCTTTGGTTAGGTGAATTCATATTAAATTAGTCATTTTAAAGTTAAAATAATAATATAATATTATATATTTTAATAATATTTTATAAAAAAATTATAATATTTTACAATTACATTTAATATATTAATTAATAATTTGATATTTTAATTATTAATAATAAAATAGATTAAAGTAGAAAATAACAGATTATTTATTAAAATTGAAATAAATAATATAGATTTTAAAATAATTAGATAATATAATAATTTTTAAAAATGATTAAAATATTATTTTGAGGAATGAATAATATCTGACCAAAGATGATAGGGAGCTTCATTCTGTAACTAGTTTTAATGATTTGACTAATATGTAGAAGATTTTATTTATTTCTAGCCAAAATACGAATATGCATTTAAGTTATATAAAGATCTTTAAATATAATTATTATTTTCATAAATTTCCGTTTTATCACCGGTAAGTAAATATCGGGATTGCCCCTGGTTCCATAAGATGATCAAGAGAGTAATTGAAAAGATGGTCGGTGGAACCTACCTTGACGAAGCTGACGTGTCGATTTTGTGATGGTTCAGCAGATTCTTTTTATTTTTTATTTGTTTTTACTTTGGAACTTATTCATAATAATAATAAAAAAAAAAAAAAGTAGAGGTGGAGAAAAAGATCAGAAAAGTTAAAGAGAAACGTGATATGTCAGTTGCAGCTGTCATTGGGTCCCACTTTCACGATTCCCCATATATCTTCCCTCTCTCCTACATAATAATATATATATAAATAATTTTAGAATTTTAAATCTTCACCATTGGCCTTGGGTTTACGTGTCAATCTGATCTGCGTTTTTGTTTTTTTATCAACCACAAAAGAAATCGATTTTAATCTCAATTCATATAAATTATAATATACTATATATAATATTATTCAAACTAAATAATTTAAAATACATTGTAAATATATATTTGAAAGAACCATAATAGATTTAAGATTAAAGTTTAAAAGTATTTTAATCGTTAATCATTAACATAGTAATTGATTATTCTTCATTTTGAATTTGAGACATTTACCAATCATATTAGTTGATATAACTCAATCTAAATAGCGTTTTATATCAATCATTTAAGTAATAAATAATTCAAAATATACTCATCATTAAATATAATTCAAAAAATCCATAAAAATAATCATATTTATTATTTCTCATATTATAAATATTAAAGAATAGTTTTATCATATACAATCACTTTTACATACTTCTTACGCACTTCATTAATGTGATTGGTCAAAATAATTATTTTATATTAAAAAAAATATGCAAAAAATACATAAAAATCACTACAGATAGAACTTTTGATTATAGAATTGACTATGATCGACTTTTATATTTTCAATATAAACATCATTAGAGACGATCCACTTCTTATAATAATCAAGAATCCCACCTTAGTGAGTGAGAGGAACATGATGCTTCTTAGCTCATTGGACCATATGATATGATTTGCTACACAATCCATGATTTTACTTATCATCTAGGAGAAACAAAGAAATTAAAGCAAGTGCTAAATATTATTATTTCCAAATAATAAAAAGAAAAAGAAATCTTCATTGGGAGAATAATAGACATACATGTGTGAATATATATAATGCCAACCGGATATTATAGTAATGATTAAGGTAATGCTTTTGGTGAATATGGGCCATTGGCATTTACAAAGCAAGAGAAAGAAGAATTCCAAGGGGTTCGCACGTAGTAAAGAACCACCAACCCCATCAAATGGCTACAACTACCAATTAAGTGCAAAAGAATTTGACCAAAAGATTGGAATTTTAAAAGCTTCCAATTCCATCATACATACATATATATATATGTATGTATGTATGTGTGTGTATGAAAGTGGGTCACATTTATGGAGTTTGACCCTACCAACCAGCTTCTTAAATCAAACATATCATAAAGAAGAAAAATTTTAGAATAAAATACGATGATAAAAGAATAAAATTACATATTTTTAAATAGTGTATAGAATATACAATTTTTGTGTAACATGACTCCACAAAAAAATACCTATACAACAACCCTTTCAGCTGCATGCTCATCTTCCTATTTTTTTTTATTCTTTTCTTTTTTATTTATAAGAAGAATGATGATGAGATTTTTGTCATTTACCTTGTATCATATGAGTTTCTGCACAAATTGATTGCAGCCCATCTCCTTTTATTTTGGACAATCTTGAATTTAAATTAATACATCAATCTATTTATTATTTATTAATGTAGGATCTCTCTCTTTGTAATTAAAATAATTTTTTAAAAATAAAAATAAAATCAATATGTATATTGGTTTTGAAAATATAAAGACAAATTAGACCCTAAAATGATTTTCACACGTGGGTTTAACATCAAAATAAAATATATAATCTCCAAATAATCATATAATGGTTGAGTTATAAAGTGATTAGTTCAAATGATGCTTTCTTTAGTGTGCATTTTGTTCATTCATTATTTTGAAATGGTGGGTAAGGTATAAAGCCAACATGAATTTTCATTGATGCCAGCACACTAACGGTGAGATCAATACTTGTTTGGATTCGAAGATGAGTTGAGATGAGTTATGAATAATCGTAAGATGGATTATGAATAGTAGTGAAATTTATGAGTTAAAGTTGATGAATAGTAATTAATAATAATAAGATGAGTTGTGAATCCAAACCAGACTTACGCCTACATTGACACAAGTTTCCCGACTAATTGCCCATCTTTTAATTTTCTCCTACAAATTACATTAATCTCGATCTGTATCATGGAAATGCCTAATTTCTACGTACCTTCCAGCTTCCTAAACTACTCCGATTAAATCTCAAAACAAGAACCAATAAAACGAACACATGAGAGCCAACATGGCAGCATGCAATTAGAAACCAATCGAAGACTCGAGCCAATTAAGATCCATCCCGTGATGCAATGTTGCAAAACTTTCACACTCATCTATGAAAATTCATGTTGCTCGAAGAACGGAGAGCTATTGATCCTTCATTTTCTATCGTGGGAGATAAAAGATGTGAAAGATTTATACAGTAATGGCTTAAAAGCCATGGGAGGAAAAGGGAGAAGGGAGAGGAGTGTGGGGAGGGAGATATTAAACGACTCTTCTTAATAAATTTTTTAGTTTTAATTGTAGTGATCAAAATATTTATTTTATATAATTAGAAATGGAAAATGCTAAATGTATTTAAGAAAAATTTACAAAAAAATTTATGTTTCATTTGTTTTCGTAGATGAGATGAGATGATATAAATTGAGAGAAATTGTAAAAACAAACGAGACCTTATTTTTTTTTTTATATTAGTTATTAATAGGTTGAAAATTATAAAATTTAAAATTTAAAACTTAAAATTTAAAAGAAAATTAGTAGAATAAATTTTATAAATAAAATTATAAATATACGTAGCAATACTCGTTAAAATATATATATATATATATATATATTTAAAGAGATGCGGAAATATGACGATTAATCACATTTAATGAAAATAAATGAAAGGCAAAAGTAAAACCCCCTCGAAGGATGCCCCCCACAATATTTCCCACTTTACAGATTACACATAAAAGATATAAAAATGTTACTCATAAATTGATATTAAGGAGAACAAGTTTGCTATGTTTTTGTTTTGGGTCGACCCCAAGTTTACTATAAAATCATGTATATTTTGCAATTGTCAAGACTCAAAAGCATTGGTGGCCGTCAAAGACATGTGACCTAATTAATATAATCTTCAGCTTCCAAATGAAGGTTTGAAATTATCTTCATTTAAAAAAAAAAAAAAAACATTGGTGGCCATTTGGCCCCAAAAAAAAAAAAACATTGGTTGTACTCTAGCCCCCTCTCACCCTCCTTTAATTCCATTCTCTCTCTCACTTTCAAATCCGTATGCCTGCAGTCTGCCAGTAAACGAATGCCCCCATCTTTAATCGCTGAACGGTGCAGTCTCTTTCATCTCTCATACTCAACACAAAAGCAAAAGTACAACAAAAGCAAAGTAAGTATAAACACATAACGTTAAAATAAGAAATGATGCGTTCGAAACTTGGTAAGTTAATTTACGAAGGTTTTGGTGAGATATTGGACATGGGTTTTGTTTGCTTTTGCTTAACCTTCCCCACTACATGATGAGATAATCATGCGGCTAACCTCAATATCAAGCGCTGGAGACCAAACTGAACAGTAACAGAGGGGAGAGAGAGAGAGAGACAGAGAGAGCGAGTGTGTGTGTGTGTGTTGGGTTAAAGATGGAAAAGAAATGGGTTCACTTTTTATCCCCGCCTGATCATTGATTCCACTTAGCTTGGGTTTAATCCAAATTCTCTTGATGATGGGTCTGCTTTGAAAATGTTTCACTCTTGATGCTTCTTTTAGGCTATACGGTGCTGTGGGAGGCAGAAAAACCAGTTATAGAAAGAGGCCAAGTTTTTTCTTATCTCACTGATGATTCCTCACAGATCTGTCAAAATGACAACTGGATTTGGTTCAACTTGTTTGCTTGCCATGATTATTACTGCTTGGTGTCTTTCAAAAGATGGGTGTGGTTTCGAACGGCTTTAATGCTTCACTGATTGTAGAGAAAAAAACTTGGTACTAGATAATTGACACCGGGAAGTGGAAGACATATGTAAAGAGGTTGGATCACTTTTTTTTCAAAACATGTGGATAGTTGGAGCTGCTTTGTTAATATAGGAATTGGGTTTCC
Organism: Juglans regia; assembly: GCF_001411555.2. Classification (NCBI taxonomy): domain Eukaryota; kingdom Viridiplantae; phylum Streptophyta; class Magnoliopsida; order Fagales; family Juglandaceae; genus Juglans; species Juglans regia. The sequence continues at coordinate 44,546,827 of NC_049901.1, read as the reverse complement.
AGCAATTTCACCTTTTTCTCGAGCTTATTCGAGTGGGCTTGGTGAAGAATCTGGTCGATTTTCAGCAATTTCACCTTCTTGTGGAATTGTCACTGTTTTCTTGAAGAGGTCTGATTTTGATGACTTGTCCTGCCGGAGCTGGGGGCTTTCTCAAGCTTTCAAGGCTCTTTGTGAAGGTACATAGGTGGGCTTTGGCAAGGATGTCTCTGAATTGCAAGCTCGCTGGCTTGAATGGAAGATTGTCAGCCTGCTCCAAGTTGAGGAAGGCAAAGGAGCCGTTGCAGGGGCCAAATTCTGTCAGAAAATGGAGAAGAAAGCTTCTGTTTCTCTTGCTTATTCTTGTTTCTTTAGGAAGCATATGGCTTTTCTCAAGTTTAAATGGTGGGACTTTGAGGGAGAAGAATAATCCAGATTCCTGTGAAGAAAAAGCTCAAATCTTCCTACAGGAATTGAATGTCAGCAGGAACCAGCTTCACGCTTTGGCGTCCTTATTCCCTAAATCAGATCGGGTACTGTGTTTATAGCTCTTAGATTTCATCTTTAGTAGTTCTGGACTCTTCCATGTCTTGGTCTCAATTTTCTTATTGTAGCTTGAAATGTTTCTGGCTTTGCTTATGTACAGTTTTACTCTTCGTGGAACCTTGTTTCGTATTGGAACTTTTATTTGGACGTGTAGTGTTGATTTTCTTCCCACCTTTACCGCTCTTCTTCAAAATTACAGCCATCTGAATATGATGAAGTAATTTGGAAGCATTAGAAATCATACCAGGAACTTTAAACTACGATGTAAATGCTTTATTAACGTTTTTTAGTTTGGATGTTGATTTTACAGTTGGGAATGTGTTTTTATTTACACGGGGATATGTAACTACGGCCTTTCTCCGTCCTAAATGAGGGCCATGGGCCCTCGATATTAGTGGGGTGCCTTTGTTTTTTTTGTTAATGTCAGGAGCATCAAGGAAATCATGCGGAACAAGGGGTGTAAGGAAATGTAAGTATAACATATAATAGCTGCCATGTGACTAGAAAGTGTAATTTTTGTTACAGATAGTGACTTTACATAAGCAATATTAATTAGATGGCATGTTGTGAAAGGATGAGACTACCACATCGTCCGTACTCCAAGTACCTAATAATTTTACCCAAGGATGAGGACCAAACATGAACTTCACACATCTGCAATTAGGAAGGAACAGATCAATTTAAAGGTTTATAATCAGACTATATTAGGAGGGTCAAACAATTTCTTGACTGAATTGATCTGCCCGCATAGTTTCTTCATTCTGATAATGATATACTTGGTTAGGGATCCTATCTATGTACAAAAAGGGCCCAAGGCATGTACAAGATACTATTAGATGGAAAGGATGCATGGTTTTGAAGTCATTGTTTACTTGCTTTGTATTTTAGTTCCTCTCACTAGTCAATTCATTGCAGATAACGTCCCTACGGTGTACTAAAGAGTTAGGGCCCAAAATGCTCTTAAGTGATGGTGTTACTTGTGCTCTGAGTTTACCATGTTCAGAGGTGCAGGAGTTTGACAAGCAGCATATATGGGTTGCAGAAAATGATGAACATAGAGACCAATGCCCTGCTAGAGATGAGTTCATCTCCAGGAAGCTTGGAATGTCTATAATAGACGATCGACATGTACCATTTATTTCGCCATCTAAAGTTTCACCAATTTCTGCCAATCATCAGATTTGTGGAAAGGTATGATCATGTTGTTGTAAAATGGAATGCTTCATGCTTCATGCTTGACAATTTTAAAACCTTTTCATGTACTTGGATATCAGTCTTCTGATTATCAATTGAGTCTTGACTTATTTATAAAAAAAAAGGAGGATATATCAATAAAGTCTAGACTTAATAATCAACCTACACACGTGTGCCTAGACGAGAGAGTTAGAGAGAGTAATATGTATGGCTACTGAGTACACAAGAGGATACCACCAATATACTTAGTGCATACCATATGATAGGCTTCAAGATTAAAATTTGTTGTGAAAAAATAATAGATTTTTTTCACTTCCTTTTTTCCTTTTAGAGTAGTTTGGGGTGGGATGGGGGGATCACGTTAACTAGTCAAGGGTTTGGTGTAGAGCTATGCTCACAAGATCATGCCATTAATGTACTTTTATACATAAACAATGTGCTTTAAATATGAAAGGTTGAGCAAGGGCTTTGTATGTCTTAGGTATACTCTCATTTATATTATAATACCTCTTAGACTTTCTGATTCAGAATTCTAATTGAGATGGTTAAATGTTTCGACATTGCAAAAGATTATATCCATGCATGATGATATGAAGAAAAAAAAATCTTTCTGTCTTCAACCAGAATGTATTGCTATTGGTGGCACTGGCCGGCTGTGAGAAAGAGCATTGTGAAAGTTTCTGTACGTTTGTTAAAGTGAGTTGGTTACTCCTCATAGTTGTAGTGAGCTGCACGATGTTTGGCTTGCACTTAAAATTGTCGGGGAACCAAAGGGAGAAGGTTGTTCATCAGCCTACAGTGGCCCAGCAGCAGAAGCAGCAACAGCAAGTGCACAGTCCTCCTAAAGGTGCTGGGAAGTGGAGGAAGAAGCTCCTGCTTGTATTTGTGTTGCTTGGAATTACTATGTCAATTTGGTTATTTTGGTACTTAAATGAAGGAATCGCTTTGAGGAGGGAGGAAACACTAGCCAACATGTGTGATGAGCGAGCCCGGATGTTGCAGGATCAATTCAATGTGAGCATGAACCATGTTCACGCCTTGGCTATTCTAGTCTCTACCTTTCACCATGGAAAACATCCTTCTGCAATTGATCAGGTTAAATTCCCATCTTCCTTAAATGTTTTCTTTGTATATTAATTGTTTTACTTTAATTATATTTACAAATGGTTCGTTTACCTTTTGTTTAGCAAAATGAACTCTTTTAGTTGTTTAGCTATAGAGTCAAAGGTTTTTGAGGTGAGAAGACTTGGGGATAGGGTGTCCATTACTGAGAAAGGATGGAAAGGTGTGAGTTGCATATGGTTGGGTTTAGAGACTATCAGTTGGTTGGCTAACTCACTGGAGGCGTGTTTGAAGGCTGAGAACAAAGGCTTCTACTCAGCTCGACGGGAAGGCGACAGAGGCCTTACAGCCCAGCGTTGCTCTAACTCTCGTGGCTCATATATGGCTTTGGCTGTGTATGGGGGGGGAGGACGCAGGAGCTACATTCTCATACCTGAAGACAAGGCAGGAATGGGGTGGAGGAAGATGGTGGCAGTGTTGAAGGACATAGGCAGAGTAGGTGTCCAGGGAAGAAACCCATCGCCTGAGAGGGTGAAAACTTGGCCATCCAAGTCGTACAAGGAGGCACTGGAGGTGCCTCGAACTGTGCAGCTCAATGTGATGGGAGACTTGCAAAAGGGATTAACTCCCTTTTCGGCAGAAACACAGTGTGGAGTAGGTGATGGCAGAGGGGTGATGGGACTAAAAGAAGGAAAATTTCTGAAGGAGTTACGTGAAGTGCAGGAATCGTTGGGGGAGCTAACTAATAGAGTTGGGGAGTTGATACGGTGCGTTGAGGGTTATGGATTGGAAGGAGTGGGCTCGGGTTGCCATTTGGGCCTTGGGGACACGGATGGTGGGCCTAAGGGGAAGGGCCAAGTGTTGTATACTGAAACCCAGCCCAAGAGGGCACGGCAAGGAGGCCCTTTCTGGAGGAAGAAGATGCAGGCCGCAGGTGGCCCGTCGATGAGTGGGCCTGAGCCACCGTCGCCGGAAACGACGCAGTCAACTCCGTCGAAGGTTGCAGAGGCCACGTTGGACGTTGCATCGCCGGCGGGTACAGAACCAGAGCAAGTAGAAGAGATGTACGACGGCCTCTGTGCTCACGATGGCCCGAATACTGCACAGAATGTCACGATGAAGAGTATCGGCGCACAGACTAAGTCGACGACGTCAGAGGAGCCGTTTGCGAGCAGCGACAAGACCATAGGAGGTTCGGAACTTATACGTGATGTTGCTCTGGCTACTGTGTTCGAGCCTAAGTCTTCGAACCAGACACAGACAGTCCCGATGACGTGGTTGGAGCTTGCGGAACCAGTCACAGGTTGTCCCGATGAAGTGGTTGAATCAGACGCAACTATGGGTGGGTCAAGACTCACTATCTTGGCGGGAGCAGATTCTGTCGCTGGAAAGGAGATGAGTACCAGTCAGCTGAGCATTTATGGGGACTCTGTGGGTGGAGAAGAGGAGGAGATGGGTAGCCCGTCACCCTTACAGATGCTCCCACCTCATATCGCACCTCGAGCTTCAGATTGGGTACTAAAAAAAGTAGAGGAGCTTCATGGTTGGGTGGGGATTTCATGTGAAGGGTACGAAGACCAATTCATGGCTCTCTTAGTAGCCATGGAAGCTGGTCGTTCTACGGTACTGAAGTCGGCTGCTAAAAAGGAGAGAGAATTGAAAAGATTGCAATGCTCCATTAATTATGATAATAAGGAGGGAACCTCGGGAAGAGATAGAGCAAAAGGGAGGGACGTCTATATTGTTAATGAAGCCTAAAATCTTATCTTGGAACGTGAGAGGGATCAATGACATGAATAAACGACTACTTATTAGGTCCCTTCTCCGTAGTTGGAAAGTAGACGTTGTTTGCCTACAAGAAACTAAACTGGCACTTATTTCTCTTCGTACTATCAGGAGTTTGTGGGGCGGTATGCATGTGGGATGGCTGTACTTACCGTCCAATGGAGCTTCCGGGGGCATACTAGTTATGTGGGACAAACGAGTGGTGGAAAAAATGGAAGATTGCGTGGGGGATTATGTGGTGGCTTGCTCGTTTAAGAACATAAGGGATGGTTATCAGTGGGCTTTTGCAGGCGTCTATGGTCCTAATCTTGACCGGTCTCGAAGGCTACTATGGGATGAGTTGGCCGGTATTAACAGTTTATGGGACTTACCTTGGTGTATTGGAGGTGATTTTAACGTCACCCGTTTCCCGAGCGAGAGATCAGGTGGCTCGGGTTTCAACTCATCAATGGTAGATTTTTCTAACTTCATTTCCGAACAGAATTTACTAGATATTCCTCTTGCAGGTGGTTCCTTCACCTGGTCTAGCAATCGAGAACTTCCATCTTGGTCGAGGATAGATAGATTTTTAATCTCTCCGGAATGGGAGGCACAATATCCAGATCTCATTCAGAAGAGACTTCCCAGGTTGTATTCAGATCATTTCCCCATTCTTGTGAATTGTGGGGGCATCAGAAGAGGCCCAAGGCATTTCAAATTTGAGAACATGTGGTTGAAGTCGGAGGGTTTTCTGGACAGAATAAGACAATGGTGGTCTTCTTACCATTTTAATGGTAACGCTAGCTATAAAATGGCTTGCAAGTTAAAGTCTTTGAAAAAGGACCTGAAGGAGTGGAATATACAAGAGTTTGGTAATGTGGACAGTCAGAAATCTGTTCTAATGGAGGAGCTTAAGAACATGGAGGGTGTGGAAGAGGAGAGGGTTTGCACTGAATCCGAGCGGGCCCGCAAATTCCAAGTGATTGCGGAAATTGAACGGTTGTCTCTTTTGGAAGAAATATCGTGGCGTCAAAAATCACGAGCTTTATGGTTAAAGGAAGGGGATAGATGCACCAAGTTTTTTCACCAAGTGGCCAACTCACATAGGCGGTACAATGCTATAGATACTTTGTTGATAGATGGGGCGGTCTCTTCCAACCATACCGAAATTTCAGACCACATTGTCAATTACTATGATAAGTTATTTTCGGAACAATTTGGGTGGAGACCAAGACTCGACGGGTTGGTGTTTGATGTTCTTGACCCGCAGGTTGCGGAACGACTCGAGAGGCCATTTGATGAGGTAGAGGTCAGGTCGGTGATTAAAGGTATGGCGGGTGATAAAGCCCCAGGTCCCGATGGCTTCTCCATGGCGTTCTTCCAGACATGTTGGGATGTGCTTAAAGATGATATTATGGAGGTTTTTCATGAATTTCATAGAAGTGGGCGTTTTGAGAGAAGCCTTAATAGTACATTCTTAGCACTCATTCCTAAAAAGCCCGGAGCTGTAGAAGTGAAAGATTTTCGTCCCATTAGTTTGGTGGGTGGGCTATACAAAATTTTATCCAAAGTATTGGCGAACAGAATGAGTAAGGTGATGGAAGGCTTGATTTCGAAGCCTCAAAATGCATTTGTTCAAGGTAGGCAAATCCTTGACTCGGTGCTTATAGCCAACGAATGTCTGGAGAGTCGTATTAAATCAGGAGAGCCGGGACTCCTTTGTAAGTTAGACATGGAGAAAGCTTACGATCACGTCAACTGGAGTTTCTTAATTTATATGTTGGAAAGATGCGGCTTTGGCTCTAAATGGTGTTCCTGGATCCTTCATTGTATTTCCACGCCTTGTTTCTCTGTTTTGGTGAATGGCACATCCAAAGGTTTTTTTAAGAGCTCTCGAGGTTTGCGACAAGGAGACCCTCTTTCTCCTCTTCTCTTTGTTTTTGTGATGGAAGCTTTCAGCAAGATGATTTTAGGGGCGGTAGAGGGAGGATTCATATCAGGATTCTCAGTGGGAGAGGCAAGTTCAGGTTTGCTTAACATCACTCACCTTTTGTTTGCCGATGATACACTAATCTTTTGTGAGGCCAGACGGGAGCAAATCCGAGCTTTGAGAGCTCTTTTATTATGCTTTGAAGCTGTGTCAGGCTTGAAGGTGAACTTGGCTAAATCAGAGGTAGTACCAGTGGGACATGTACCCAATGTGGAGAGTCTGGCATCCATCTTGGAGGGTAAGATAACTCAGCTGCCCATGAAATATCTTGGTCTTCCATTAGGCGCGGCGTTCAAAACGAAATCTATTTGGGATGTTGTAATAGAAAAAATGGAGAGGAAACTAGCTGGTTGGAAGAGGATGTACTTATCTAAAGGGGGCCGGGTGACTCTCATAAAAAGCACTCTGTCTAACTTACCAACATATTTCCTTTCCTTATTTCCGCTCCCTGCTAAGGTGGCTCATCGCATGGAGAAAATTCAACGTGATTTCCTATGGGGAGGGATCAAAGATGAGTTTAAATTTCACTTGGTGAAATGGGCCACAATTTGTTCCCCTATCAAGGAAGGAGGTTTGGGTATACGGAATTTGAGAACTTTCAATCAAGCCTTGCTTGGCAAATGGTTATGGAGATATCACCAAGAACGGGATGCCTTGTGGCGAACCGTTATTGCGTTGAAGCATGGGGAATCGTGGGGAGGGTGGTGTTCTAATGCAGTGAGTGGACCTCATGGAGTTGGGCTTTGGAAACACATTAGAAGAGGGTGGGACACATATGCAACGCTTACTTGCTTCAAAGTCGGCAACGGATCTAAGGTAAAGTTTTGGCATGACTTATGGTGTGGTGATCGGGCACTCAAGGATGTTTATCCACAAGTTTATAGCCTAGCAAGAAGGAAAGAAGCTTCTATCGCAGATCTGATTATCTCTTCCCATGGCTCTTCCCAATGGAACCTCACTTTTCATAGAGATGCACAAGATTGGGAGATGGACGACCTTTCGGCTTTTTTTGATTTTGTGTATTCCACTAGTGTGTCGGGGGAAGGAGAAGACAAGTTATGTTGGCGTCCATCTAAGAAGGGAGTGTTCACGGCTCGCTCTTTCTACCATTCCTTAAACTTGCACAACTCAATCCCGTTCCCATGGAAAAGCATTTGGAAGACAAAGGCACCGCTAAAGGCAGCTTTTTTTGTATGGACAGCATCTTTGGGGAAGATTCTTACCATAGATAACCTAAGGAAACGTGGCATTATCGCTATAAATTGGTGTTACATGTGTAAGAAGAGTGGTGAGTCCGTTGACCATCTATTACTACATTGTGAGGTTGCCATGTCTTTATGGACAGATGTCTTAGCACGGGTGGGGTTAGCGTGGGTGATGCCGGAAAGGGTGTCTGATTTTCTAGCCTCTTGGGGAGGTATTAGGGGCAACACTCAAATTGCATCCATATGGAAGATGCTACCTATTTGTCTATGGTGGTGCATTTGGAGGGAGCGGAATGCAAGATGCTTTGAAGATCAAGAAAGATCAATGGAAGAGCTTAGAATTCTGTTTTTCAATACTTTACTCCATTGGTCGATTGTAATTGATTTTCATGGCAGGTCTTTTCATGAGTTTCTTGTATCTCTAAGATAGACATTGTGAACGTGTTCATGTATATGTCCCGTGTACTTGGACACTCTATGTCTCCCTTTTGATCAATAAAAATCTGTTTACCGATCAAAAAAAAAAATTATATTTACAAGCGTATGTCAATGATTACAATCATATTCAATCCTCTGTACATAACAGTTGCTTCCTTTACAAAGTTACCCTCAAGTATTAACTAAGAGTCCAATGGTATAGTTTCTTGAACTGTAGTTGTAATGTGCAATGTGGATAATAGTCCATGATTGGAAAAGAAAAAATCATGCTAATGGCTATCTTTTCCTTGTGTGATCATGGGCATATAGTCATGCAAAACCTTGCTGAAAGGATGAAATCTTTGTGAAGTGTTGAATTTATTTATTTGAGAATTCAGCTTTGATGTAAGAAACAAGTCATTAACTCACGAATTAGTATGCTGTCACGTGACGTTCACTTTGGAGTTTTCTCTTTTATTACAGAAAACATTTGGTGAATATACCGAGAGAACAGCTTTTGAGAGACCACTTACTAGTGGTGTTGCTTATGCTTTGAAAGTTCCTCACTCAGACAGGGGGCAATTTGAGAAGCAGCACGGATGGACGATCAAGAAAATGGAAACAGAGGACCAGACTTTAGTCCAAGATTGTATTCCAGAAAATTTGGATCCTTCACCTGTTCAAGATGAATATGCACCTGTAATATTTTCTCAAGAAACGGTCTCCCATATTGTCTCTATTGACATGATGTCTGGAAAGGTGTGCTTCATTGAGCTAATGATGTTCCCATATTGGTTTACTACTTTCCACTTAATTAAGCAAGACACTCACTCAGACTTGTATTCACAATTTTTGCCCTGCAAAAAATCTTAAGTCTCCTTCAAATTGATGTGGTATAGAGCTGCCAATGGATAAACTTCCACGTAATGGAGCTTATCCTGATTGATTTGATTGACTTGGACATTGACCAAGTTGATGATTGAAACCGTTTGCAGTACTTTGATATAAGAAAAATGTTTATAGGAGGAATTTAAAACATTCATTTAATGCCGTGTTGTTTGTCAGTGTGCTTAGGATGTCATCAGTCAAAGTTAGGCAACCATCACATATGCATAATCAGGTTTGATTTTTATGGGGCTACTTATAGTGGTCCAGTAATGAAGAACTTTATGCAGCCACGTGCTTTCAAAGCAGATCTCCCATTTGAGATTTTAATCTCAATGTGTCATTATGGGTCAAGATTACAAGTACTTCAATATGATTGATGTTTAGGCGCACCACTTCAAGGTCACGATTTATGTTTAGGCACATCTTTAAGATCACACATCTCTTTAAGATCTTATACTGTAAAATAGGAAGATCGTGAGAACATCTTGCGTGCAAGGGCAACTGGAAAGGGAGTGCTTACATCTCCTTTCAAGCTATTGAAATCCAATCACCTTGGCGTTGTTCTCACATTTGCTGTATACAACACTGACCTCCCTTCAGATGCTACATCGGAGCAACATATTGAAGCTACTGTGGGGTAATTCTCTCCCAGTATTTTCTTTATTCTGGTGGCCTAGAACTCATGTATGCCTTGTTGTGAAGTATACAATCTTATACCATTGAGCCAGAATTGACTCTTATTCTGGGACTCATTTTGTATAAAGGTATCTGGGTGCTTCATATGATGTCCCATCACTGGTGGAGAAGCTTCTGCACCAACTTGCCAGCAAGCAAATGATCGTTGTGAATGTTTATGATACAACCAATAAATCTTCTCCCATCAACATGTATGGTCCTGACATCACTGATACTGGCCTATTGCACATTAGTAACCTTGATTTTGGGGATCCACTCCGGAAGCATGAGATGCATTGCAGGTTAGCTCCTCAAGTTATTGTCTTCATATCAGCCCTTGATGTGGAATGATGTGGAATCACTTATTTTTTTAAGCTCTAATTATGTTCCTCTGGTTGCAGGTTCAAACAGAAACCTCCGTTACCGTGGACGGCAATAAATGCATCATTGGGACTCCTAGTTATCACTTTGCTTGTCGGACATATCTTTTATGCTGCCATAAGTCGAATTGCGAAAGTGGAGGATGACTATCGCAAGATGGAGGAACTCAAAGTTCGTGCTGAAGCTGCAGATGTGGCAAAATCTCAGGTGCATTTTATTTCTGATCTTCTTTAGTTCTTTTTGGTAAGCTTTTTGGGCTTGAGAAATACTGACAGATGACTACTCCCTATGTTTCTCAGTTTTTTTTTTTTGATAAGTTGTGTTTCTCATAGTACATAATTTTTTGCATTCACAGCTTTAGATAATAACATCATGATTTTCTCTTTTCTTTTTTCATTTTGTTCCTTCTCTTTATTAGTTTATTTCTTACGAAATGTACCTTCGAGTGATCATGTCACTGAAGTTTTCTCTCCTCTGCAGTTTCTTGCGACTGTTTCCCATGAGATCAGGACTCCAATGAATGGTGTTTTAGGTATAATGAGTCTTTTAATTACAGAATATGATATGCAACTCCCAAAGGATTAACTAACAAGATACTATTTACAATCATATTACAGGTATGCTGCAGATGCTGATGGACACTGAACTTAATGCAACTCAACTGGATTATGCACAGACTGCTCATAATAGTGGGAAAGATCTAATATCACTGATAAATGAGGTTCTTGATCGCGCTAAGATAGAATCAGGCAGGCTTGAGCTTGAAGCTGTACCTTTTGATCTGCGTTCTGTTCTTGACAATGTTTTGTCACTTTTCTCCGGAAAATCTAATGAAAAAGGGATCGAGGTAAAATCAAGTTATTTTCTTTTAAACTCTTTTGCTGTTCTTGTTGATATCAGTTCTTATGTCAACTTGAATGTTGGTGTTCTTTTGGGCGAGAAAAGTTGGCGGTTTATGTCTCGAATCAAGTACCTGAAGTCATCATTGGTGATCCTGGACGATTCAGGCAGATTATCACAAATCTTGTAGGAAACTCAATTAAGGTTAGTTGTTATTTTTCAACATATGTGAGTTGAGTCCTTAGGGAAATTACGCAACATATGTAAGTTGAGCCCTACTGTCATATGGAATTGTTGTATTTTTTATTTATCCATAATAGAGGAAGGCATATTCAAAGTACTTGGAGGTATACAACAGATTCACCTAGTGTGTGTGTGAGAGAGAGGGAGGGAATCCTGCAAAGTAAAACTAGAGAAATAAAGGTTTGCTGCCATCCACTGGTAAAGCATATTGAAGAAGTCTTGAGTGTGGCTTCTCTAATCTCTTATACAACACCATTCTATCAAACTGCCCCTTTCATTGAGATTATGTCCGTTGTCAGGAGTGAACTGCAGTTTAAAACTAGAGAGACAAAGGTTTGCTGCCATTCACTGGCAAAGCGTACTGAAGAAGTCTTGAGAGTGGCTTCTCTTGTTTTTTTATAGGTAAAATAAATTTTTATTGAAACATAAGAAAAGGCATTGCCCAAGTACACAGGAATTATACAAAAGAAAACACCTAGTTCTGTTGAGTATACAGCAGAAAACCAAAGAAATAAAGTGTGTAAGAAGAGATTTCTAAGTTCATCCAAAGAGCGCTCCCTATCTTCAAGGCTCTTCTCATTCCTTTCCAGTCAAATACACCACATAAGACAAAGGAATCATTCTCCATGCAGCAGTCACATAAGGACTGCCTTGAAGACCATTGCAACAAGTTAGAAGATCCACCAATCTCCTAGGCATCATCACCCATGCAAGTTTTGTCCTACTAAATATCTCATCCCATAGTGCCCTTGCCACTTTGCAATGTAATAATAACCGATCCACAGATTCACCATTCTTCTTACACATATAGCACCAATCTATAACAATAAGTCCTCACTTCTTCAAATTGTCCATAGTCGAGATTTTCCCAAGAGACAGTCCAAACGAAAAAAGCAACTTTGGAAGACACCTTACTCCTCCAAATACTCTTCCAATGCAACTGGAGACTGGCTTCTCTTATCTCTTATACAACGATGTTCTATCAAACTGCCCCTTTGACTGAGATTATGTTCTCCATGCATTTCCACGTATTAAACTTGTGCTACAAGCATGCCAATCAGATGGTCATTTTTTATAGTTCTTTTATACATGTTAATGCATCTTTAAGGATCATTTTACTGGTTGGATAATGTTGGTCTGTTAACTTTTTACATATTTAAACTGCAGTTCACTCGTGACCAAGGACATATATTTGTTTCGGTGCATCTGGAAGATGAAGTGAGGGGCACCCCAGATAGCATGGATGAAGTCCTGAGACAAGGCTTATGTTCTGTTCAAGACAACTCTGACAAAACTTATAATTCATTGAGTGGGTATCGTGTGGTTGATAGACAGAAAAGCTGGGATCATTTTAAAAAGCTAAGCAGTAGAAATCCAATGGAGGAACCCGAAGTGATCAGATTACTAGTAACCGTTGAGGATACAGGTGTAGGAATTCCTCTTGATGCGCAAAGCCGCATCTTCACACCTTTCATGCAGGCAGACAGTTCCACTTCACGAACACATGGTGGGACTGGAATAGGATTGAGTATATGCAAATGTTTGGTGGATCTCATGGGCGGTGAGATAGGGTTTGTGAGTGAACCTGGCATTGGCAGTACTTTTTCATTTGCCGGACCTTTCAGAAGAGGAGAAACAAGTTCTCTGGATACAAAGTGGCAACAATATGACACAGCTGTTTCAGAGTTCCAAGGATTTAGAGCATTGGTAATTGATAAAAGAACCATCCGAGCCGAGGTCACTAGATATCATCTGCAGAGGTTAGGGATATCCACGGATATAGCTTTCAGTCTGAAATCAGCATGTTCTTATCTATCAAATGCTTGTGACACAAGGTAGATTTTACTTCCTGAATCCTAACTATTTTTAGCATTGGCTGCTTCTTTTGAACTTTTTTGTTTCATGAGCTGGACCCATTACATCAAATAGTTTTTTCTAGTCAGAGCCGATATCTTGGACTGTCTACTGTCTAAATAAAGGTTTATTATCTGCCTTATCACAAAATTAAGAAAAAGGAATGAGCTCATCATCGGTAAATTTAATTATAAAGATTACTTAAAATTTTACTGTGCAGTCCATGCTTGAATTTGCTAACACATTTTTTATTGATTGGTTTGCAGTGTGTCAACAAATTTGGCCATGGTCCTTATTGATAAAGATGTTTGGGATGAAAAAAATGCTCTCTTTTTCCATCATTCACTCAAAGATCATGGGCAAAACAGCAGGACAGAGATCCCCCTAAATCTTCCTAAGATTTTTCTTGTGGCTACCTCCATTTGCCCCAATAGACGCAGTGAGCTCAAATCTGCTGGGCTCGTAGATGATGTACTGAGTAAGCCTCTTCGGTTAAGTGTCTTAGTTGCCTGCTTCCAAGACGTATTTGGAAGTGGTATGAAGAGGCAAATACACAGAAAAAAAGCATCTTCTCTTGGGAATTTACTAAGAGAAAAGCACATTTTGGTGGTGGATGACAATGTAGTTAATAGAAGAGTGGCAGAAGGTGCTCTAGTGAAGTATGGAGCAATTGTGACCTGTGTGGAGAGCGGCAAGGCTGCTTTAGCAATGCTTAAGCCACCACATAACTTTGATGCTTGCTTTATGGATCTCCAGATGCCAGAAATGGATGGGTAATCAATCTTTCTGTTCTTTACTCCAAAAATTTCCTATTTAATTTTTTACTGCAAAGGGATCTAGATGTGTACACATCAGACAAAAGTGAGGACCTTGAAATTGTCTACAGTACCTGTTGGGGACCTTGCTTGAGTTTCCCAGGGCAAACGGTCAGCCTATCACCTAAAATTCTCAATCCAAAATCTATCTTTTATTGGTCTCTCGCCCGAGTTGTTTGTGATAGTCACTTAATCTCTATTGATAAGAACTTGTTGAATATAGGTAATAGAGAATGTTTCAGTTGGGCAGCATATTAATCAGTCGGACCTCCACCTAGTCACTGTTATAAATTTTTGTTTGACTCTAGTTTGAACGCTGCAACTTTTATTGTAATTATTCTCTCTTTTTTTTTTATTGAAAGGATTTTATGCCAAATTACCATGAAGTTTACAATGGGTTCATAAAAGTGGGAGTGCCCTTAATTTTAGCATCTCATATGGCATGCTTTCCATTAAATAAATCTTGTCCTGTGTATGGGTTTTATTCTTATACTCTATCTGCAATTATGCAGGTTTGAAGCGACACGACAAATCCGCTTTGTAGAGAGTGAAGTTAATGAGAAAATTACATTAGGGGAAGTATCGATAGAAATGTTTGGGAATGTAGCTCATTGGCACACACCAATATTGGCTATGACGGCTGATGTGATTCAGGCTTCAAATGAAGAGTGCATGAAGTGCGGGATGGATGATTATGTGTCAAAACCATTTGAAGAGGGGCAGCTTTATTCAGCAGTGGCACGTTTCTTTGAGACTGGTTGACGAGCTGGACGAACATATGACTGAGGTTGTTCATCAGTGGTTCGGCCAAGCAGTTCATCTGTTTTCCGGATTGACCGTCATATCGTTAGAGTTCTCCAGCTAACGACAAGCTTCACAGCAATGAGCTTGTGGTCAGGCTAATCCTAACTGCATTTTCCTATCTTCACAGATATGGTAATTTCAACATTACTCTAGTTGATGTATTGAATTTGGGCATGCATACTGGCATCATATTTAAGTTTTTTAATGTATTGCAAGATTCATGTTGACCATGTCAATTTTAGCAAGTAATAATAATAGTCTCGGTGAGCTTAGATTTTCAGTACAACATCTACATTCTGTACACGAGAGAATATGGTACTCGTGTCCATGTTTGCTCATAATTTTCACCAACTAGTATTTATTCTCAGGAATCTGGGCGGCTGACGGAGGTAACATGTTCAACTATGTGTGAATTCTGGAGGAGAGCGATCAAGTACCTACCAGTATATCATCATCCATTCATCACCCTCCAAGGAACATATGGCCTACTGGAATGTATTATCCCACTATTTGTTTGTATATGAGTGCCCCCATTTATTTATTTTATTTTATTTTGTATGCATTATCCAATGAAGTAGGTTAAAGATAAAATGTAATGAAGAATCATCCATTTTTGAAACACTTGTGAGATAATATATATTTCATCTTCGCAGGAATTGTATTAGACTGTGTTACTGACTTGTAACATATAGTTTGGTATATGAAATAACAACTAGTAGCTTAACAGGTAATATCTCTTGTTTATTGAACCTGTTGATCAACATTTAACCCTCAACAGGAAATCAGGAAAGCTTTGAGAGGTATTATGATATAATTGAGAGTGAATGTAAAGGCATATAAAACCCTTTGTTCAAACTATACTATCTAATGCACAGGATATTATAGTTTAGATTGCAACCCCATCAAACCATCTCTCTCTCTCTCTGAGATCCTCTTTTATAATTTCCAGTAGATACAACTAGTCGCTCTTTCATTTCCATCCAAGGAATTCTTTTGAGAAAAATGGGGGAAGACATGTTAAAAGTGCAGGAACTTTGAATCTAGTCTGAATAATGGTACGCTAGCTGTTGGGCCAGGATTCCTTTGGTTTCTAAGAGTTCAAGCAGAAGAGAGAGCTTGGAAATACATGGGAAAAGTTAAGGTAGATGGTGTTAAGTTGGAAAAGTAGGTTGGCTTTGTTGTTCCATCATTGTATTCAAGTACCTCAGATAGCATGCAGCATGATTATGACACTAATGTTTGTCTGTGGCAAACATGCCTGACTTCCACTTCTAAATTCACTTGTCCACAACTGCAAAGACCATCATTAATAAAGATCAAAGCTGCGTGGTTGAAATTACTTAAAATAAAATAAAATCTCTCTGATTGCATGTTTTTCGATTTGACAATTGTGTCTCACCGGCAGACAAGGAACGGGTCCCCATAGACCGCCCAATGAAGGTGGTGATTGAGACGGAGCCCATTTTGCACCCACCAATCAAGTAAATTGATGATAATGAAGCACCCAATAATCAACAGACTCGTTGGTTGTTAGCGGGTACTACTATACTATTTTTACACATCTTATGCTTTTCTTTTTTTTTTTTTTTTTTTTTTAAAGAACCCCAATTTTATTAAAAATCTTAACTTATAATAGAAGAAAACCGTAATAACAATCCAAATACTTGGGATTACATATAGACCAAACCCAAGAATCAAAAAAAATAAAAACCCAAAACTATTTTGTACAAACTCAATAAAAATTCTATCTTGAGCGAATATAAGGTAAATCTCATCTATTAGTACGTACAATAATTAAGATAATACTGTTACAAAAAGAAGAAAAAAAAAAAAAAAAAACCCTTCGAGAAATTGTTGGGTTCCATCTTTTCTATTGGATTCAATCCATTTATGAACAATAATTCAAAACACACTGCTCTGCAGCTCAGGTCAACAACTTTAATACTTTTGGGTTGATTATTTATATTCTTGTAAAATTGTTTACTACCTAATAAGGTAGGTCTTCCATTGAATTAATCAAAATATTATGCAGAGTTTGGCGTGGAATTGAATTTTCTTATGAATTTATGTTACACGTTAATTAGATTTAGAAAGATGCTTAATGTCAAGTTCTTTGTACCCTTATTGACTATCACTCACGTATAATTTTCATTACATTAATATGTTTAAATAAAAGTTATATAATCACAAATGAGTAATGCTACGGATCAGCCTATGTTTACGGTTGATCCGTAGCACATCTTACGTGTGTAATTTTTTTTTAAACGCAAAACACATTACTCAATTCATTTACTTCTCTCTCTCATCAGCTCTCAGCCCAACGGAAGTCTCACCCGATTCTCTTCAACTCAGCTTGGCATCGCCGTGCACCGCCCAGCCTCACTGCCACCACCGACAACTTCCCCTCACGTCGGTGACCAAGCCAGCCTTCACCGATCTTCCCCACGCGCAGTCCTCTCTCTTTCTTGCTATAACCCAACCGAAATAGATTTCACCCATTTCTCTCCCCTTGTGCCGCTGTACGCTGCCACCCAAACCACCGCACCTCCACCACCTCTCGCAGACCCAGCCACCACGAACCTCCATCTCCCTCTCTGTCGCACACACACAAGCTACCCATAAATGGAGGGTTTCGCACGAGCTCGGGGTCACCGATGGCCCTATCGTGGCCGTGCGTCGATTCTAGTCTCACCGAGCAACTCCCCTGACCACAGCCACTCCTCCCTGAGCTCCTCCGAGCTAGCCAAATCCTCCACCTCTCTCTCGCTCTCTCTATCTCGAATTCAGGCAATGGGGGTGGGGGGGAGGACGGGCGAGGGGGGAGGAGAGAGAGGAATTTCAAAAATGAAATGTGTGAAATGAGAGGGAAGTAGGTTTTGTTGTGAGGGTATTTTTGTCATTACTATGGTATGTTTTGGATGATTCCAAACAGGAGCTGATGCCAATATTATTTCATCACAAATACATTGAGATAGAGGTTGACCTTTTACCTCTAAATTATATTAAGAAATTCTGTATGAATTTAACATATTCCTCTAAACAAACACAGTACTTTTGGAACTGAACAGGTAGGGCAGGACAACTCACATTGTTCTTTGCAATAAATAAATAAATGAATGAATGGGAGGGAAGCACGAGAATTCAAGAATATTGAGTTCCAAAAAATAGACACACAAGTGACAACAAGGGTCCACATGTGACCTAAAATGCAAAGGGAAAATGGGTCCGAAGTTAGAGAAGGCTTAAATCTAGTTTGGGCAGAAGAAGACAAGATGCAAATGCCAATGCTGCAAATGAGTTTGATGCAGTCAAAATGTATCTCCCAAAAAGCCATAACATGGTCGGCGTGATGACAGGGAAATATGCATACAAAGTCAAGCTCTCTCATTATTATGCCTTTGCTTCATAGAACTTTGTAAACTTTAGACAACAAACTATTACTACCTTCATCTTATAGCTGGTAACCATCACTCTTTGTATTTATATATTATGGTCCCAAAGTTTGAGGGAGCTCCATCTATTGGCTTGGCCCCTATACTTTCTCTTTCCTTTCCTAATATTTTTCTTTTTTTAAATCTACAGATTTGATGAGTGAAGAAGAGTACTGTTATTTCCATAAAGGAATTATATAAAATAATCTCACAAATTGATGTGGCGGCTTCATCTGATATGTTAGATCTACTTTACAATAAATTTAACTTTACAATCTGACGAACGATAGCCACATCAGTTTATGAGATTGTTTTTATATAATTCATTTGTGGTTAAAGTATTGTTGATGGTTGAGTAGTTAAGATGAATAGATGATTTCATTAAACCTGTGGTTTATATATTCCTTTTACTTCCGTACATCTTGGAGACATTTTCAATTCATGAAGAATTATATTATATATATACTTTGTTGTGAAAATTTTCCTGTTAAACTCAATGTGCAAAATCCTAATACTTAAAAATTGTAATATAAATACATCAATGTGCATAATATAAGTTCATCTTAAACATTCTCTAAAAATAAAAATAAAAACTTACCTAAATTCTCATGCAACTGTGTGTGGATCTTATTTATAACTCATTTGATAAGAGCCTGGCATAAACATGTAGGGAAGATTTTGAAAAGGCAGTCAGTGGTGGTGATAAAAATTCATATCTTACTGTCGGGTGGTCGATTATCTATCCAAATGGTATCAAGATCATGTAAACAATCAAAGCAAATTTGAAACATTTAGATGATATTAGAAGTCATTTTCACTTGAGTTGCATAGAGATCATTTTAACCTTGGCAAGTTGCAATCTATATGAATTAGAAGCAAAGCAATCAAAATATATAAAATCTCTCTCTCTCTCTCTCTCTCTGCCCAATAAAAATACAAGAACAAACACAAAGTTTCAAAAGGGCAATCAATCAAGGAACTAAGGGTGATTGAAGATAAGAGTGTCTGAGTGTGGGCCATAAAAACACTCACTTGGAGGGGACAAGAAGCAACAAGATTCCTTTTTTCTTAGCTCTTTTATGTACATTTGATTCCAAAACATTTTATTTAAGGAGTGGATCACTTGCAGCACTACATCAGTGGGGTATTATTCTCCCAAAGCATGGAACCTTGTTTGTCATGAGCTGACTCAGCTCCAAGTTTGGTTTTTCAATTTAACCCTTGTTAATATTTATTAATTTATGGCTCTTCTACAAAAAAGAAGAAAAAGATTTGCTATTTTAGCATAACATCTCTCACAATTCAATATTTTAAACTTATGTTGGCATGCGCATAAAGTGATGGGACAAAACTAGCAAACCATATACCAAATTCCATCCATGAGAAGATGTCTACAATTCCTTTGGCATTGCTTACTTTTTTGGGTTTTATTCCTCGACATTATCTCTCTCTTATTTTTATTTCTTTTTTAAGTGGAGCGAGGTGGACAGTTAATTTTTTTTTAATAAATATCGATTTAAAATAGTAACTGATGGAAAGAATTTTTTTTTTATTTTTTTATCCGTTACAAAAATAAATGAAGTAATCCATTTGATTGTTTTGAGATCATTTTCGTTAGCAATTATCTTCACATTTTTCACCATACCCGAGTATCTTGACCAACTTAACTGTAGAAACTTAGATCTTTGAGACGAACAAAAGCATAAAATCACCATTGTTTTTTAGCAAATCAGACAATCAACTTGATAATATATTACATTGAAGATTCTATAAGGGCAATTTGCAGACGTGACGAGGCTTTTAGGAGAAAAGAGGTGCATGTTAGCTGAAGTGTAAGGCACTTCTTCCAACGTCATTTATGCCTTTAATGTAAAAATTATGTTCTCTCAGCTCAACCGTGAGGGTCATTGTCCCCAGACTAGACCCTATCTTCCTTTAAAACCAAAAAGAACCTCCATTTTCAACAGAATTACAATGTTACCGCTCCATCAACAACAGTGCCCACTGCTAAATTAGCAAGCAGCTAGCAATCTTATAGATTAGTTTTGGGTAACGTTTAACTCAATAATTCTAAAAAAGATATATTCTTTTTAAAAAAGATTGAAGTTTATTATTAAAAATTAAGTATTTTATGACTGTAAATATTATTTTTTAAACGTGCTGCTAAGTGGTTAGTTTAGCCGGCTTAGCTTTAATGGCATTGAATGAACATTGTTAGCATAGTTTCGAGTAGAAAACATAGGGTGGACTTAATAAAGATGGATTGCTATTGGATTGAGAGCTACTTCTTGATTCCTACTTTCTTTGAGTAGGTAGAAGAGGAGTACTCACTTACTACTTAGCCCTTAGGAGAAAAGAAATTTTCCTTGATTCTACTTGGAGCCAAGGAGGAATTTCTTTTGACTCATGGCTCGCAACCCCAACCTCTAATCTTCTTTATTTTTTTAGCTTATTTGAAACTTTATTGCGTGTAGTAAGGACAGAAGTTCTGTAGATATGTATGTATCGTCGTATTATCCAGTAGATCCAGAGCCAAACAAAAGTCTTTTAATGTAAGTTTTAGAGCTGTTGAAATTGGTAGATAACAGTGCCAATGTCATACACGCTGCGACCTTTGTGTACAAAAGGCAGAAATCAATGGAATTTGTTTTTTACTCGAAACTCTCTCGTTTAAGTTGCAGGCAAACACAAATTAAAAGGATCATAGTATATAGTCAGTGAGGTGGCTTGCAGCAGTTTAAACAAAAAAGAAAGAAAGATAAAAGCATTGAAGTACTTAGAGATGCCATCCTCACGTACAGAATCTTATCTGCACTGGCAATTGTTAATATGCATTAACAGCTACAGTTATAGATACTATGTCCACATATGGCAAGCAAATGACCCAGAATCATTTAATGCAACGTCCAAACGAAATACTCATATTAACTTGTGAAAATACTTTTTACTTTGCTGCATATTAGTAATATACCCATAATTATTGTAATAGACCCGTTTTTTATTTATTTATTTATTTTACAATATTCTCATTGGGTTTGACGGCTGATAAGAGTAGAATTTCACTTGGATGATGAGAGAGAAGGAAGGGTCTTTGAAGCACATGAAAGTATTCTATGATAAAAGGGGTAGATATGTAGTTTCGTTAACCAGAGGGCTTTTGCAAATTTCTTATCTTTTTGGTCCACAGGTGGTTTCTCTTCTGCTGCGGACTCTGCTCTCTGCTCTCTCTCTCTCTCGGTGAAAGACTCGAGTTTGATAGTGGAATTCTAACCTTGGAAACTCGTGGAGTAAGGTGGGTTTGAAAACAACCGATATTAGGATGAAACTGAAACTTTAATTATAGCTATAGTTCGTTTGCTATTGCTTTCCTCTTGAGTGCTCTGTTTTGCGGGATGTTAATTGGTATGTCAAAATCAGTTCCTTTCGGGAAAAATTTGAAAACGAAGTCATTTTCTTTTACATGTTTGAGCATTGCTTGAAAATGGGTTGGTCCCGAAGACGAAATAGAAAATGCGCTGGTAATGGATCGCTGAAATGTTTTGCGCATTTTTCCTTTGGAATTTTATGTTTTCTATTGAAGTTCTTTCCATGATGTAAGATTGAAGCTTGAACCTTCTCATCACCTCTAAATGGTTTAAACTTGGATTTCCAGTGTCTGTTGTCTTTGTGTGTGCCTGAGAAAAAAGGGGAGGGGTGGGGCATTTGAAGACCAATTCAAGGAATGAGATTCTTAGTGCTGAACTTATTTGTTGATTGTACAATTTTCTGTCTGTGAAGAAGGATTTGGGTGGTTATGAAGGGTATCATTGGTTAGTGGCATATGTTTGTTTTTCGGTCAAAAAAAACCTTGTTTGGGGGGTTGATGGTGGTGAATGTAATCGATTTGAACTTGCTGAGATACAGAGCCCCTTTGATTTTTTGACAGTGGGATGACTGATGATTTTTTTTAACCTCGGATGGCTGATGATCTGGTAGCTGATATTAGGTAGGTGAAAAATGCTGTTAGTTATCTATTTAATCTTGTAGGGTTTAATCTATATGCTGAAGTGTATACTGAACTTCACCAGACCTTTTCTAATATGATGGCCTTTCAAATTTTCTTTGCTTTTGTGATGCGTTTAATTGGTGAATTTGTTATACATTATCTGCTGCTATAATTTAGAAAAAAAGATAGTTGAATTTTGTGAGTTAACGAAAGATCTGTTAACGTTTGATGCAGAGTGAGAATGAAGCACCATACCATAGTAAGGGGTTAAAAGAAAATTTAAGAATGCCCGATCTTACCAGTTTTAGTTAATCAGAATTGGAGACCTCTTTTTATGTGTAGCTTAACTTGTATCTATCATAATCTTCATAATGAAATTACTTCCCATTTTCTGATATTTTTATTTAAGTTTCAACTGGTCAATTTCTCGTCTTTGTTTATCTTGTAATTGTACCTGATTGCACTCCCATGGTTGTGAATGCTTGCAACTTTCCTACTATGTATCGTTTAGTTTCCTACTTGAGTATTCATTTCTTATCTGGGTTCTACAAGTGGTCAGAGCTTGTAGAATCCCATATAAAAGTTGAAAATTTGTGAATTTTGTAGAACCCATATAAGAGTTCAAAGTTGACCACTTCTAACACAATTACACACCCCTTTCACATTCGCATGGTACCATTACCAATTCATATGTAATTTATCTTCCCTTCTATCTCCAAGATAATTTTAACCCCCATCCCAATTGAAAGATTTCCCCATGTTATCATATTCTGCCCCAGAATTTGAAGAACATGATTTTTATTCATTCTCTTTTATTTTTTTAGGGAATGATTTGCATGATTCTGGTATTCTTTGTTGATTATGTGTAATCTGTTTATATACATTTTCTTTGGGGAGAGGTCATCTGAAATTTATGCAGTTGCTGATATTGGTTTAACCAAGGTCTGTTGTTGCCACACAGATATTGAGCTTGTTTTATGAGAAAAAAACCCAAGAATTTCAAATTTGCTGCCATGAATACCGAATAACAGCTACAACAGGCCGCCTTCTGGCAAGTGGGTTTTTAGTTCAGTTCCAAAAACTACTGTGCCCGAAAAGATTCCTCAGTCAAGCTTTTTGACAGGGACGTGGCAGACTCTGCTGGTAGATTATTCTTCAATGCAAGCATCACAGCGGCACAGAAGTTCGGGCATGTCCAGTGGATTGTACTATCAACCAGTTCGAGAAGTTGAGGCCTACTGCTTGCCTCAGTTTCGAGCAATTGACCACCAGCTACACTCCAATGATGGGAGCCAAGGGACCCACTTCTTGGCTCAGAATTCCTATGAACGGTACTGCACTTTGGAGTCCTCAGCAAAGGGAAATTATGCTGTTTATACTTCCCCATCAACTGTCAGTTTCTCACCCAATGGAAGCCCAATGTCACAGCAAGATTCTCAGTCATGCCCTGCTGACCAGCTTCATTCCCCTGACAATACCTGTGGCTCTTCAATAAGTGGATCCTGCATAACTGATGAAGTAAATGACTTCAAGCACAAACTGAAAGAACTGGAAACTGTAATGATGGGTCCTGATTGCAATTTTCTTGACAGCTATGGTTGTACCTTCCAGAATGGCACAAGCAATACCTCACCAGCAATGGACAGCTGGAGACAGATATTGGAGGCAATTTCCAATAGGGATTTGAATCATATTCTCATTCTCTGTGCAAAAGCAGTATCGGATAATGATATGTTAATGGCACAATGGTTGATGGATGAATTACGTCAAATGGTGTCGGTTACTGGTGAACCAATCCAAAGATTGGGAGCATACATGTTGGAAGGGCTTGTTGCACGGCTGGCCTCCTCAGGAAGTAACATTTACCAATCGTTGAAATGTAAAGAACCAGCAAGTGCCGAGCTCCTCTCTTATATGCATATTCTTTATGAGGTTTGCCCTTACTTTAAATTTGGCTATATGTCTGCCAATGGAGCCATTGCAGAAGCCATGAAGGATGAAAACAGAGTTCACATCATTGATTTCCAAATTGCTCAGGGGAGTCAATGGTTGACTTTAATCCAGGCTTTTGCTGCTAGGCCTGGTGGACCACCCCACATCCGCATAACAGGTATAGATGATTCCATGTCAGCTTATGCTCGTGGAGGAGGACTAAGTATTGTGGGAAAGCGACTATCTAACTTTGCAAAGTCCTTTAAGGTGCCATTTGAGTTCCATGCTGCAGCAATGTCCGGTTGTCAGGTTCAGCTACGGAATCTTGGGGTTCGATCTGGGGAAGCTCTTGCTGTGAACTTCGCTTTCATGCTACACCACATGCCCGACGAGAGTGTCAGCACTCAGAATCACCGGGACAGGATACTGAGGTTGGTCAAGAGCCTGTCTCCAAAGGTGGTGACGCTTGTTGAGCAAGAATCCAACACAAATACTGCCGCATTCTATCCACGGTTCCTTGAAACACTGAACTACTACACAGCTATGTTTGAGTCGATCAATGTGACTCTTCCTAGGCAGAGTAAGAAGCGGATCAATGTGGAGCAGCACTGCTTGGCAAGGGAGGTGGTTAATATAATAGCTTGTGAGGGGCCTGATAGGGTGGAACGGCATGAGCTTCTTGGTAAGTGGAGGTCACGGTTCAAAATGGCTGGATTTACTCCATACCCTTTAAGCTCCTTGGTGAATGCCACCATTAAAACGCTGTTGGAGAACTATTGTGACAAATATAGGCTTGAAGAAAGAGATGAAGCTCTTTATCTTGGTTGGATGAACAGAGATTTGGTTGCTTCTTGTGCATGGAAGTGAAAACTGGGCACCGGTAGATGCCATATCTTAGGATTGGAGCAAAAAGCGGAGGTAGAACATGTAGTTTTGGTCCCTTTTTTTATTTTGTAAGCTGCTGACAGTTATGAAGAAGGTGCCTTCTTGTGTGTACCCATTATTATATATCAACCTTGGCCATTAAAAAAAATACCTTGGCCATTTTCATCAAGACCATTTCGAAGTCCTGAACTTTCTTGGTTGCGGGTTGAGAGAGAAACCAATTTCCGGTGAGATTGCGGGTCCCGGATGGAATGTACTTTGAGTAATTTGACATAAATGTTATATTCCAAGAAAGTTTAATGCTGGTTTTGGCAAAGTGTCTTCTGTGATCCCGACTACTATACTCTCTCTCTCTCGGGGTGGATAAGGTGCACCGTGCATGATCTAGACACAAAACAAATTGCCCTTACATACACAATGAGAATGGTAGTGGGCATACACGATGAGAATGGTAGTTTGCCCACACTTTTGCATATAACAACATAACGGATGGTATTAGCCCGATCAGTGTTGATTTTTCTATCGTATTGCAGGATCATAGCCATCTTCCATGCAAGAATAAGATCTTAATGAATGGCACATCAAGATATTCTATAATCCAGGAGGGGTAGCAAAAAAACACAAGGACAAATAAAAAAGTGATGACATTGTTAACAAGAAAGTAGCTGAAACTGCTCTCATATATTCGTGGAACTGGCTTTGGTCCAGTTCATTAGATGCTCATCCCCAAGAAAAAAGTGGAAGGCAAGGAAAAATGAAAGCTCCCTACTTGCCATATGCCGGTGCTGATCATGTCGAGAGACACCATGACGAGAGCATTTGTGACTTTCTGGAACCAGAGCTTCATCAGTCAGCTTTGGGACAGGTCCTCATATCAAAATTAAGGAATAAGTTTCTAGGATAGCAGACATCGGCATGAACTCATATCTGTGAGACTATCCCACTAACGACCCCTCTCTCTCTGTAGGGAAAAAACGCCACGACACGTTAAGAAGAAAGTACGTTCTTTGTAATGAGCAAAGTGATTAATTTTGTTTTTCCCTTTCACATGCTTACAAAAATTGCAGAAACATCAGATGCATAATTAGTGAAACTAGACTGACGATTTTAGGTCTTCAAGAAATGTTTGAACCTGCATTTTCCTCTTGCATTTAATGGTAAAGGGGAGCCGAAAACACTGAGAAAGCAACCCAAACAGCTTTTGAAATTCCAAAATCAGTGGATGCTGACTTTCTAGAATAAACTAGGTATGTTGCTTCATTGAGATCAAAGCATAAATCCCTTGTGCAACTTAAAAAGGTTCTGTATTGCTTGAGTTCTCGAGATCTAAGATGAGGTATTCTAATATCTGTGAGACTTGCCAAACCCTGAAGGAATTACAATCTTTTATAAAGTATAAACCACCATGAATGAATGCAGGTACGTACGTGTGTACAAAAAATCCTTGAAACTCAAGACCAAAACATACCTATACGCGTGTCTGCATACCCACGAACATACGTAATGAATACGGCCTAAACTAGTGTAATAGTATTTCTTTACATGAGTTCTTATTGGGATTGAGAGTTGTTTGGAAAAAGCAAGCAAAGTTCCTCCTCCCAAAGAGCCCGAATTTCAGAAGCCGTGCCGTCTTGGTTGGTTACCATATGCCACAAAACTTCATGCGCACTTCAAGTTCATCTCTCCCTTCTATCATATTTTATTCATATTATTTCTATTTGTTTTCCGTCTTTCAATCTTCTTTTCTATTTCCCAACACACCCTTTTCATTTTTTCCGTGAGATACCCACCAGCTCCATTAATATTCTATACGAAGCATCCTTCTAATACATGTACATTTTACTCCCAAAACCTCCATTAATCAATCTTATCGGTTAGTATTTTGATCATCATGCCCAATAAGAGATGATCTACGTGATCACAGGAGTTCATTTACACCAATTGATGTTGATTGCAAGATCAGATTGACTAATCTGAAAATCACACGAATTATATAATACCTTTTAATCATAAAACAAGCTTGCAGTGCAAGCCACATATTTGAATGGGGGTAGAATGCCTCCACAATTTGCTGACCGAGGCCAAGTGTATGATATTCAAACTTTCCACCACTCGAGAACGTTTTTGTAGCCTTAAAATTTGGCTATCGAGTTTCACTCGTGTGCATTAGACTTTGACTACAATATGAAATTCACGAATGTGTGTGCAGACAATCAGATCAAGCCACCTCGTTTTCTTTTTATATATATGTGAAATGCAAGCTTGATTAGAAAAAAAAAAAAAAAAGCAGATCAAGCCACCACTTTTCTCTCTTCCATTCTATTTTATTCCGCTGGTTTTCTGGGTTCTAGAAGCTCCAGTGCTCTTTTATTATGATTGTTGAGACGGGTTTCTACCATTTATGGCCATCGAAAGAGAGAGATTCAGAAGCATATGTTTACTCGACTGCTTTCTCTAGTTCCACTTTCAGTCAACAGTAGTTTGAGAGCACTTGTATGAGCTTACTAATGGAAGTTGTGAGAACGAAAGATAGTTCAGTGGCCTCAAGTCCTTTCTCTTCACCTAACATCAGGGCCTTGCTCAAGATCAAAATTATGTCATGGTAAGGTTATTGGTTCGGTAGTGTTTATTTACCTTTCTGATTAGCATGCATTGCAAATGTTCTTCTGAATTCGTGACGTTGGTTGGATCTTTGTCTCAGGAGCCAAGAGACTGGTTTGCCGGTTTCTCTTCGTGTTCGAGTTGGTGATAGAATATTCAACCTGCACAAGGTATGAAAACTGTCAAATATAAGTTCAATCTAGTGAAAAGTATCTGTTATTGCATATACCAACAAAAACATTTGCAGCTTTGTTTGTGAAAGTAAAGATCTCAATTTAGAACCTTTACCATGCCCCACAAAGCAGGGTTTCTTGCGTTCTTCAGAATTGTGTAAGATTTAAATGGATTGAATGTAGTAGCACAAGCTTACTTTTAGGTTCTCTTCATTGTTGTGTTTACAGAACCCATTGTCTTCGAAGAGTGGATACTTCAAGAAAAGAATAGACGACTCAGCCGATGTTGAGCTACCACAAGATTTCCCTGGGGGACCAGATATGTTTGAAATGATTGCGCTATTCGTCTATGGTTCTTCCACATTGGTAGACCCTTTTAATGTAGCAGCGCTGCGATGTGCAGCAGAGTTTCTTGAGATGACAGAAGATTACTGCTCCAGTAACCTCTGTGAGAGGTTTGATCTCTATCTGAACCAAGTGGTTCTGCAAAGTTGGGATGACACCCTGATTGTGCTTCAAAAGTGCCAAACGTTGCTTCCATGGTCTGAGGAGCTGCTGATAGTGAGCCGCTGCATCGAGTCTCTGGCCTTCATGGCTTGCATGGAGATTCTTGACCCAGAGAGGAGACGGGACCAACCAGTTGTCACATTGGAGGCATTGGCCAGCCAAGCTTGGAACTGTGAAACAGTGAAGGAGATAGTGAGCAAGGACCTCTGGATCAAGGATCTGATAGCTTTACCGTTTGGATTCTTCAAAAGAATAATAGGATCTTTAAGAAGACAAGGTATGAAAGAAAAATATGTAAGCCCTCTCCTTATTTTCTATGCAAACAAATGGGTACTCTCCAAGAAGACACGCCAATTTTGGGAGAACTCCACCGAGAAAAT
Organism: Juglans regia; assembly: GCF_001411555.2. Taxonomy (NCBI): domain Eukaryota; kingdom Viridiplantae; phylum Streptophyta; class Magnoliopsida; order Fagales; family Juglandaceae; genus Juglans; species Juglans regia. The sequence continues at coordinate 44,518,279 of NC_049901.1, read as the reverse complement.
TGGGAATGATGACACAAATAACAAAGTTGCAGCAATCCTCCACGGCATACTTAATCTGCTGCCCATGGGGGAGAAAGCTGGTAGAGCTATTCCTGTCGGATTTTACTTTGCACTGCTTTCTAGATCCCTTGAAGTTGGTTTGAGAGGTGATAATAAGGTCAAGTTGCAAGATCAGATAGCGTGTATGTTGCACTTTGCTCAAGTGGAAGATTTTGCCCTACCGAAAATTGGAACAGAGTCAATTTCTTCTAGCATGGAGTTGGCTGCAATGGAGAGCATAATGTCAACATACGTATCATCTAACTTGGATACGAACCATACTCCTTCGGAAAGCAACTCAATAGTTGCAGAGTTATGGGATGCATATCTCTCCCATATAGCTCCAGATCCAAACATGGGACCTGAAAGATTCATAGAACTCATTGAAAGAATACCAATCCCTTGCAGACAGAGCCATGATCAACTTTACAGGGCAACGAACACATTCCTACAGGTAAGCTTTCACAAATCCCAGCTTTCCTTTAAGATGCAACTTAGATGAAATTATATCACATTGAAGTCAAACACGTATCAAAGAATGATTGGTTATGTTTGCTTGGATGATGATCCTAGAGCAACAAACCAATACAATTTTGGAATTGACAAAGCAATTGAAACCAAGTTGTGTAGCTTCTTGGCTACAAAAATGAAACAAATTCATGATGTTTAAAAATTACATGTCTGAATACATAAGATAATTATATAAAGTTTGATTCCCTAATAATAGTATATTTCTTTTCTTCAGGCACATCCAAGTATATCACAGGAAAAGAAGGCGGCAGTCTGCAAGTATCTCAACTGCCAAAAACTGTCACAAGAGGCATGCATCGAAGCTGTTCAAAATGAGTCAATGCCACTACGTTTGATTGTCAAGGCACTTTTTGTTCAGCAGCTCAACACACACCAAGTTTTCAAAGAATGCTCAGACTCATTTAGGTATACACATTGTGGAGAGTTCTCTGGAAGCCTCTCAAGCTCTAGGTGTCCAAACTCCAAAAGCCAGAATCTAGGAGAAAGTCCATACATGGATGGAGTAGAGCCAAGCAGTAGACCTTTGAGTCTCTTGTTACAAAAAGATCTTCCGACACAGAGGCCTGAGTTTTCAAGAAAGGAATACGAGTCCACAAGCTTGAGAATTCAGAATCTTGAACAAGAGCTCATGTCCTTGAAGAGGAGCCTTCAATGGCAGAACCGTTCAAAGACAACAGAACCAATTTCAAACAAAACACAGAGCATCAAACCATATGGTCTGGAAACTAGTTCTCTGAGCAAAAAGAGGAACCCTCTAGGACAAGTGACAGGTTGTATTGGCTCTGTGAACTTTGCTTCGCAAAGAAAGTATGCCAGTCGACTACTGAAGGTCTTTCACCACATTACCTTATTTGGAAGTAGGAAAACGAAGAGAAAGTCAAGTGCTCATGGTCTATGGTCTAAGTTAATGTAGCAGAATAACTATCAGCATAAAATGTACCAAGTAATTGATCCTCTCTGGATCTAGTTGGGGAAAAGGAAATAAGATGTACGATTACATACAAGATCTTTATTATGACAATACATAAAGAAATGCATGCAATCAATAACATATATTTATATCAAAATGGCGATGAGCATATTTACAAAGAGATTCAACAAGTAGATGTGGAGCAAGACAATAGGACCTCTCTATCAACTCATTAAACCAACATCATAGTGAATGAGTTATCATAACAAATGGAAGAACATGACTTTTTGTGCTAAACATAATAAAATACATCTCCACTAATAAGTGGATTTAACTCTATCCCATATACATAACAACAGGAAAACTTCAAATGAAAATGTCCAAATTCCTCATCCAGACAACTGACTGAAAAAATATGAGCCAAGAGAAATATAGGGAGCTTTAAACAAGCCATATATGTTACTGAACAACTGAAGTTGCCTCAATAAAGGAATCACTCTTAACTTTGTAGGATTCAAGAACATTCCTTGCTGCTTCCATGACAACTTGTCCATTGGCATAGTGCTGGCGACAGACAGGCATGTAGACATCAGCCCCACCAATAAGTTCCGTCTGTGTCTCTTTTGTCTTTCTCAAAGTAAAGAAAGCTCGTTTGCCACAGATTTCACAACGAGCCGTCAACTTGGTTACAGAATCCGCAAGGGGTATTATGTCAAGTACTGAGCCAAAGCTCCTTCTGCCAATTATAGTTATGTGCGGGTCAAATGGGAAGCAATAGCATGCCAAACAATCAACGAAAGAAAACTGTGGAAACAGGTAGAAGGCTATAGATACTACAAGAGGTCACTACAAAAAACATAATCTTATTGGAAAAAAAAAAAAGAAAATCATATTTGTAGAGCACCTCAAGTAATCCCCATCCAGGCCTGCAACAATTACAGTTTTCCCATCATGATCGGCAGCCTTACAGCAAAAATCATAGAGATCCTCAAAAAATTGAGCTTCATCAATACCAATTACATCCAGCTGTCAACATAATATAATATCAGATCAGCAACACTCAAGAGACTTTGCAACATGAAGGTAAAACATCACCATCACTTCGACTATATCCTCCCCATACACTGGATATGCGTGTTAATTAAACTATTCCTCCTACATGTAAATCAAACTGGATAAAAGCCTAAAACTAATTCTACTAAAAGCTTCATCCCTCTGCCTGCCACTCTGCACCAAAACCCTGCACAATTTAGTAAGAGTTTCAAACAAATGTAGAACAGAGTACATTTATTGATTTGAGCCCTTTTACATTTTCTTATAAGTAATTTTAGCCCTTTTAACAGTTGATAATCTTGCAAAGTTTTGAGCAATCAATTGGTGTGACCCATACATCACAACAATCATTAAATTCTAGGTGTTCTATCCTTATCTATAAGGAACCAAATATTACACACCCAGAGTACCCGTTTTAAACTGAGCGTTAAATTATTACTTCATACATCAATAGGCTTAAAAACCATCAATATCTAGCAGTTCATTCATTGGAATACCTAGTAACTGAGAATAAAGAAAAACAACATAGTTAAAGAAAAAGTAAAACCCAACAAAAATACTTTTTTTTTTCAACTCAAGAATCACCTTTTCATAAGCATCATCTCCAAACTTCTGTCTAAACGACAACAGATCTGGCAATGCCAAGCAAGGAAATTTCATCCCATCATGCGTCACGACTGAATCTATAGCATATCTTGTATCCTTGCTTGATTTTATTATTGCAATATTGCTGCACAAAATTCACTTTTATGTAAAAGACCAAACTCACTTTTACAAAAGCTTCAAATTTAACTATATAATAAATGAGTCTTTGCTAACTTCAACTTAATCTAAACATGACCCTAAACAATTGAACTAAAAATACGCTCTTATTGAACAAAACTTCGCATCCATAGCGAAAACCCATCAGTAGACCAAGGTTAACCAATCCATTTAAATAGCAGAGTATTAGAATTAGTTTGTAACAGAGCAACCGAATTAAACTAGTTTGTAACAGAGACACCAATCCCTAGGTGTTTGGTTAGAACCACGGTTTTCTTCAGCCACAAGTGAAGACAATCAATAAAATTAAGGTACGTTCTAAAAAAAAAAAAAAAAGAATTAAACTATGAATTTCAGCAAAATTGTAAACATAATATACCTGCCAGTGCTGCCCTTGGACTTGATCCGGCGGAGCAGAGCGGTGGTTTTGCCAGCGAACATGGGGCCCACGATGACATGGACTTCGCCGGAAGTCCGGCCATGAAGATCACAGCTGTTGTTCATGGAAATTGAGGACTTGAAGGAGGCCATGGAAGCAGTGCCGCAGTGGTCGAGAGACGAAATCCGGGACCTTTGAGAAATGGGAATTGGGGGAACTTGAAGACGTTGAAGGGGTCGATAGAACGAGTAGTGCGTTGGTGGAGATGGAAAGGGAGCGTCCATGTTCGAAATAAATACGCAAAAATGAATATTTGAATTTTGATTTTAGGGTTTGAAAGTGAACTTTGGAGGGAATTGGGTGTGTTTTTGGAGGGGCTTCGATTTTGGAGGGAAAATTTTGGGGGAATTAACGTTAACGGCAACACCGTTGTCTTGTACACACCTATCTATTCGATAAGGTTGAAGTTTTTTGGGAACAATTATAGGGTTAAAGTTAAACGACAACAACCTCTTGTATCATCACCACAATATTCTTTTTATATAATGTAAAAACACATTACAACTATTGGCTCAGGCTGGCCATTATTCTCCTCCTCTTCTATTTGCAGATTTTAGATCACCTTCAAAGGTAAACTTGATTGATTGTGTATTTTGGGCAAATAATTTAACAGGGGTGAGAGCTATACCGGATGGACTAATTGCATTGCAGCTTTGCATGAAGTGGTGGTGAATTGGCTGAAGGGTAGGTTGGGATTGTGTTCATTTGGCCTGCTTAGGCTCATGTTCTAAGACAGACACAACATTATTATATGTTTATTTGATCAGGTTCAGGTACCTGCCTTGAGGTGTCGATAATATCCTTGCACAGTGAAAGAGAGATTGTACAAACTTCTCGGTTTTTTGCTACCTTTGAATCAAGGCTTATCTTACATCTTTTCTCTAAGCGCCGGAAAGTGGGTGTGTTTGGCAAGTGAGAGTACTCAAGTACTCTCACTACTATTCTTTATTTTATTATTACTTTTTATCTACTTTTCTACTATTCATTATTTTTTACCTACTTTTTACTACTATTCAATATTTTATTATTACTTTTTCATTATTTTTTTATTACTATTCATAAACATTCTCAATACTTCTCACTACCCAAACGTACTCTTTGCTTTCTCTCAAGTTTTTTGGCCATTATTCCAACAACGAAGCTCAGTTAAGGACGGTTTTAGAAGGTTTGTTGTTGTGCAAGCAAATGGGTTTTTTGTTCATTGACATTGAGTGTGATTCTTTGATGGTGGTATCTTGGATTTTGGTTAGAGATTGTACAGTTTGGTATCTTTGGAATTTTTGAGATAAGTTGTTGTTCCTTCTAGTGACTTTGAGTTCTCTATTCATCATTGTTTTAGAGTGTAATAAAGTGGCTGATTCCCTAGCGCAAAGGGGTGTGTTGGGTGAGAATAAACTGATTAAGCAATGCTACACAACTTTTTTAACTTTTACACATCATATTTTTTTAAATTTTTTAAATTTTAATTTTAATTTTGAATTTATTCTTTTTAAACTAATTATTTATTCTATTTATTATTCATATATTAAATATTTGATAAAAAAAATAATAAAAATATGATGTGTGGAGGTTGTGTAAATAGTAAGAGATTGATTTGATAGAACATAATGGGTGCCATGATCTGATTTGAGTCCCAAAAAGCAAACTGCATGCAAGCAAGCAAGCAAGATGGTGGAATTATAATGAGAATCAAGGAGACAAAAAAGCAATCCACTTTGAAACCCCATATTATATATGCATGTGATGCATCTTTGCCTTTATTACCAACCCCAAACCATTGCAGACTGGATACCAACAATGTAACCCACCAAAGCAAGGTCCTAAGCAGATGTGTTAATACCAAGATGCCCATTTTCCTTTATGTTTGAAAATAGCAAAGATAGGCTTCTGATGGAGTTACTAAGGGTGCCATGGTCAATTCAAATGGTCTTTAAAGAAAAAAGAGAAAGGTATAAATACGAGAGAAATAGCTGGAGCTTCTAGGCCAGCTACTGCTACCGACCAAAGTGACTTTCGTGAGAAGCACGATATTGAAAGATGCTTATTGCTAATCATATTCCATAATCCAAATGTAATAAGATTTTACCCTCCCCTCGGAAACCACCTCAGAAATTGAAATACCTGTGTGACTGTGCGTGCGTGCGTGCGCGTCTCCTTCTTTCGACTTTTTTAGACCCTTGTTAAATGGGCCACTCTTTCTGGACGCTTACCAAAAGATAAGTATATGCATCACACAGGTCAAGAGGACTGTGCATTTGGATTCCTAAAAATTCTTTGATTGAGCTTTTCAGGTTCAGAGTGAGAGTTAATTACTCAAACAGTATTAAGCCCTCGGTTTGGATATTGAGTTGAGTTGAGTTGAGATGAGATGAAAGTTGAATATAATTTTATTAAAATATTATTTTTATTTTGAGATTTAAAAAACTTAGAATCTCAATCCTATATGCATCAAGATGTTGTCATGTAAAACATCTTAAATAAGATTTGTTAGATTTGTAAAATTGATTGAAATTACTTATGGAAGAGGTGCAACGGTAATTAATGATTCGGTTTGGGTCAATGAATTCATAACTTCGGGACACATACCATAAGCCTCTAACCAGTTAGGTGAGATGAGACTTCATTCTCCAAAAAGAGAAAAATTATATGTCAAAATGAGGAATTGTATGTTTCTTGAAATGAATGGAGCAGATAACTAAGCTTCAAATTGGTGTGATGGTAACTGGGTTAGCTGGACATAAGAAAAACAGATGCTTAGAGAAGAACGATAAAATAAAAATATATAAAAGAAGTGTGGTGGGGCATGTACAAGAACTTGTCAAATTCAAAGGCATTTTCATGGCTTAAAGCTTCTAGTACAGGGTTTCATGAGAAGTTTTGTTGAACACCAATGGTCTCATCAATTGTTTCTAAACATCAATATACAAAAAATATATAAATGAATCTGATTGAATGTTTCTTCATCGCTCAAATATGTTAGTATGGTCATGATATGCTAAAAAAGGAATTTTGGCATTCATTGTAAAGATTTTGCAGATAATTTGAGAAAGCTTTGACATCATTTTAGGCCATTGGTTAGAGAATCAACTTGCAGTTTCCGACTACTCAAGGTGTCAAACAAATCAAAAGGTATTTACAGTAACATGCCCCCATATTTTTCCATAAATGGGTCACCATACCAACCTCAAATAGCCATATTTTCACTCAAGTCTCAACTAACAAAAGTCAAGACAAAAAAAAAGAAAAGATCAGAACCGTTCATCATCATCATCTGTTGCAGTATACAACTCCATGATCAAACAGAGTCATGCTTATCAATGGTTGATCCTCAAAAATCATACATTTAAGTGGCCTTTTTTCTTTTAATCAAATAAGCTAAAGTCACATTGCGTTGCATGCATGCAGACACAAAAACGTGTACCACTAATATATAGTGCTATTTCCCCCATCGAGCATGTAAAAGCAATGAATGGGAGGACCAGCAAGAAGCAAATCCTTCCCATTTATCAGATAACAAGGATAAAAAAACCATCTTCCAAAACTCTTTTTTCCTATTTTTAAAGATTATTTTCATAAATTTAAAATAAAAGTAACGTAATAACAAGTAATTAGTATAGTCTCGAAATACAGATATACAAATTTTATTAATTACGATATATAATATAAGGTAATGCTTACGTAAACAATTTTAATGAGATTATCATTGCTTAAATGAATAAGAGTAGTGTATTACCTGTATTTGCAGAGTAGTTCATAAATTTTAAAAATTAAAGAGCAGAGAAAATTAAAAAATAGAAAAGAAAACCTTTTCTTCTTCCATTTTCAGAGCCCATATATATTCTTCACACCCCAGACATCTCAACCCTTCTCTCTTTCTCTCTCTAGAGCCGCTCTCTTTCTGAAACAACATAAGTTAGAAATACACTTGGTCCAATCTGTTTGGTAACTGAATTTCCATTTGCTAATCCAATAAACACAATTGAAAGAACAAAGAAAAAAGGTAGTGGGGAGGCATAGTCCGCACTCTGTTCTTATTCTTCTTATTGTGCCTCCCCTCAGATCTTAGTTTTCTGCAAGATTAGGCATCTGCGTTTTGCTTCAACCGGTTCGTTATGGGGCAATTTCGATCCAAAGTTCGGATCTTTTTATAAATTTTCTGGGGGGTTTGGATCTTGCTGAGTTTTCTGATTGAAATTGAACACGGGTTTGTCTTTTTCAGGTTTGCTTAGTTGTGGGTCGGTTACTTGATCGATGAACGATCCGATGATTTTGAATTGAATCGGAGATATTGATTTTTGTGTTGGAGACAGAGTTGGTCGGCTTGTAGTAAACATAACAATAAGGTATTGGATTCACAGTCTAATTGGTTATTCATCTGCATTTCAATTCACTAGCTTGGATTCTTATAGCAATACCGTGGGTATCGGATTTGGTCGTTTTGTGTCGGAGATAGAGTTGGTGGGCTGGTGATAAACATATAAACAAGGTGTTGGATTCATAGTTGGATTGGTTATTCATCTGCATTTCAATTCACTGGTATGGATTCTTATGACCGATATGGCGGCAATGCTTTGAGGTACGGGACGTGATTGGAATTTCATTTGCTTTCATTCAATCCACTACTGTAGATTATTTTAGGCAATTTTGAGGGCTATGTTGTCTTCTTATCTTTAATGTGAAATTGTGTAGAATCATTGGATCCGTCGTAGAATATTTTTTATTGTATATTATTTAGTGTTTGGTTATAAATCATGCCTTCTTTTTGTGTTGCTTAATGGAGCCATGCGCAGTTTTTAATTTTTGAAATTGAACTAATGGAGGTATTTTGGCATGTAGAACAATGCAATCTGATAGTGGTAAGTTATTTATCGGTGGAATATCTTGGGACACAAATGAAGAGCGTCTCAAGGAGTATTTTAGTTCATATGGGGAGGTGGTAGAAGCTGTTATTATGAAGGATCGGACAACAGGTCGTGCTCGAGGTTTTGGCTTTGTTGTTTTTGCGGACTCAGCTGTTGCAGACAGGGTCATAAAGGAGAAGCATAACATTGATGGAAGGATGGTAAGTTTTAACCCTCAATTACACCAAGATTTTCACAATGCAATATGGCTTTTATGTTTTCTATTTGAATTGCACAAAATGGAACGAAGAAAGATCATTTTCTTATTGGAGTTGTGGCCCCAAAACTGTAGTTCTAGAAATTCATTTTTATTGCCTTTTTTTTATCCAATTAAATTTAAAATTGAACAAAGATTAATCATGTATTTCTAACTTACTTTTAGCCTTTTCTCGATAAAGTCAGTTTTTTTATTTTATTTTTTTAATTTTTTTATGGATGTCTTTGTTCTCTGGTTTTGAGATCATAGGATTTATAGTTCTGTAATTTGATTGTGATTTCATTGTTGAATTCTCTATTCTCAGGTTGAGGCAAAAAAGGCCGTTCCTAGGGATGACCAAAACATTTTGAGTAGAAACAGTGGTAGTATCCATGGCTCTCCTGGTCCTGGCCGAACTAGAAAGATATTTGTTGGAGGTTTGGCATCCACAGTCACTGAGAGTGACTTCAAGAAGTACTTTGATCAGTTTGGGACAATCACAGATGTTGTGGTGATGTATGATCACAACACCCAGAGGCCTAGAGGCTTTGGATTCATTACTTATGATTCAGAGGAAGCTGTGGACAAGGTTTTGGTCAGGAGCTTTCATGAACTAAACGGTAAAATGGTCGAGGTCAAGCGTGCAGTTCCCAAAGAGTTTTCACCAGGTCCCAGTCGCAGTCCACTTGGTGGATACAACCATGGCCTGAATAGGGTCAATAGCTTCCTTAGTGGCTATAATCAAGGATATACTCCAAATACTGTTGGAGGCTATGGACTTCGAATGGATGGTAGATTAAGTCCAGTTGCTGGTGGTAGAAGTGGCTTTCCTCCATTTGGTTCTGGTTATGGAATGGGTATAAATTTTGAGCCAGGGTTGAGCCCAGGATTTGGGGGGAGTGCAAATTTTAATAGTAATCTGAGCTATGGACGGGGATTAAACCCTTATTTTGTTGGTAACTCGAATAGGTTTAGTAGTCCAATTGGGTATGACGGTCGTAATGGGGGAAACTCCTCCTTTTTCAGCTCAGTTACGCGAAATCTTTGGGGGAATGGAGGGCTTAATTATGGAACCAACTCTGCAAGTTCCAGTGCATACCAGGGATCAGGACGTGGGAGCATTGCAGAAGGTACATTTGCTAATGCTGGAGTTAACTGGGGATCTTCGGGAATTTCTACTCAAGTTGGAAATAATGTTTCTAATAATAGTGGGAACATTGGTTATGGAGGTGGTGATAACAGTTATGGTTTGGGAACGGGAGGTTACGGAAGAAACAGTGGTACTAATGTGGCCCAAACATCATCTTATCCTCCATCAAATGGTGGTTTTGATGGGGCCTTTGCTGACTTCTATAGTGGTGGTTCAGGATATGGGGACGCTACTTGGCGATCATCAAATGCTGAACGAGATGGATCTGGTCCCTTTGGCTATGGGCTCAGTAGTGCTGCTTCTGATGTCTCTGCTAAAACTCCTCCTGGTTATGTTGGTGGTTATAGTGTTAATAAGAGAGAGTCAAATAGAGGTAATAGCCACTTAACTAATATTTTCACACATTCTCATTAATCTTATTTCCCCCCGAATTACTCACTGAGATGTTATCAAGATACATTTTTTTATTAAATCATTATGGTAAAGTAATATATTTCAGAGATGTGGGCAGAAACAAATTCCTTTGTTTTGCATGATGTTCTAATTCTTGTCTTACCCTTGTCAGATTTGGTGGTCTTTTTGCAACAAGAGAAGCATCACCTTATACATAAATGGAGCATATGATGCCTCCATCTGTAGTCCTTTAAGCTGATTACTCTAGTTTTGGTCATAAGTTTTGGCTTGATATACAATCTTAGAGAAGAATTACACTGTAGTGTGTTGGTTTACTATTAGCTACTGGACTATGTTTACAGAAATAATATGTATGCCAACATCTTGCTTTCTCATGTTATCGTGGAGCATATAATGTTGTTAAACTTTTGCCAATGTTGCCTGGGTTTTCTTAGCTCCTATATGATGGGATAAAATTGAAGAAAGGAATTGAAAACATAGAAGACGTCCACACTTACTAAACTAGGGTAGCAATATATTTTAAATATATAGAAGCCACACAGACTTAGAACTAAAGGTCAGAGAATGCTGATTGTACTAGTGATGAATGGGGACATTGTTACATATTTACGTGGTATACATAGCTATTCAATGGCTGGTAATACTGTATATGGTTGTTCACCCTCTCAAGCGTATGTATCCATGTACTTGTGGTGTAGAAATATGTAGGGTGCTTCCCCCCCCCCCAAATTTTTTTTAGGGGAGGAGAGGATTTGCGCAAACCCCATAAACTCAAAAAGCCTATATTCGCCTATATTCCAACTAATTGGATTGTAATACATTTCTTTGTACTCTTTTTTTTTTCCCCTCCTTTCACTAATGACGAAAAGCATTGTTTATCACATGGATACATTTCTGATAGGTATGTATATAACTTTTGTGAGAATCTTGATGCTTCTTTGCTTTGTCTTGTGTCCTTGTTTATGGACTGCGCCATCTTCATATCCCCCCTTCCTCATGGTTGGTTTCTGGTGGCATATTTGCTCCATACTAGGAGGCCTTCTTTGCTTGGACAACAGAACTTGTTGATAGTAGGTGCTAACCGGAGGGATGGTGCTTCCAAACTGGAACTTTATGTAAAGGATTCAAGGGACTATGGACCATCCTTGTGTAGTGTGGCTAGGGAGTTAACGGGATGCCTATTTTTTTGTTCTGTTGCTTTTTCTGGGTGATGCCAAGGATTTTAAGAAGGTTTGTGCATTAGAATGTACATACATGGACAATAGGTCTTTTGTGTCTTTAAAGGACAGACATTGCCACCCCATTCAAGGGTTGGAGCTCCCATCACATATCCTGAGTTTGTCTTCTGGATAATTTTGTCTCAGTTGCTCTAGGGGTTGACCTTTTTCCTTTCTTGGTTATTCTTAGGTACTTTTGGATGAGTTATTTAAGAAGTGGGGCTCTCTCTCTCTCTCTCAGTTTGTTTTATGATGAGGTTCCTCTTGTACACACTGTATGCTTTGTTATGTGCTGATTATCACTCTATTCTGTAATATGTTAGGTTGATATATCAAGTTGATATCCCTTAAGTGAAATGTTCATGACTGTCTCTGCCCTAGTCTACACATTCTTGTAAGGTTAATAAGGACCATATTTTTTTTATATTTCCTTTATGTAAGTTTATAATTGTTTCATAAGTAGAAAAATAGCTTCTTGTCTTCATTTGGCTTAATGACAGTATGTGTTGTTGATTTGATTGTGAACTTTCTATCTTTCAGACATGCATGCACAAACGTGAAAACAATAAGTCCTTTAGTGCATTCGACAAAATGTATAGCTAATTGCTCATAAAAAAAAGTGTATAGCTTCATTAGATAATCATTCATAGGTAATGCTCTTGTATTACAATAGGCATAGGCTATGCCTATTATTTGTATTCAATAAAATCATTTTACTGATTAACCCTGAGGGGTAGCTCAGCTGGTCTGGCCTTGGGTTTGCTCCCCAATGGTCACCAGTTCGAGTCCCCTTAGGGCCACTGGAGGTTTACCTAGTCTTTAACTTCAGGGCCCCATGGGATTAGTCGAGGTGCGTGCAAGCTGGCCCGGACACCCACGGTTATAAAAAAAATAAAAAATTTACTGATTAAAAAAGTGTATGGCTAAATTGGTGTTTTGAGAGCCTCTCCCGATTTAAAAATCTGTCCTTTTCTAAACCATTTGCTCTGGTCTCTACTCTACAATTTCTCCCCTTTGCTTTTATTTTTATTTTTTATTTACCTTTCCAAACGTAGAAAGGAGGACAAAAAAAAAAGAGATTGGTCTAGAGTGCTACTCCTATGTACTTATAGCAGCTTTCCCATCACTGTTTTTGTGAGTAAGGGAATTTTTCTCTATTCCTCTTCATACCTTAAGTACTCCTCCGTTTGTCTTGTTGAAATTATTATCCAAAAGTTAATAAAGAAAGAAAGAAAACTTGTATAAAAAGTATCATGGCGAGACTTACAAGCTCACTATTGATAGTGGTCTGCTTTGATACTTAAGTTGTTCTCTCCTTTTCACCAATGCAATTCTTCTCGTTTGGAACATGTTGCTTGCCGTGACTAAGTTTGAAACTTACAGCTCCTTTTCCTACTTACACGTGTTTCAGGAATTGCTGCTTAGGAGGATCATTTGGATTTCACAATGTTGTAGGCGAAGATAATCTGGTGAAGCAGGTGAATTGTGAATTTCACACAACCCATGGTTTATATATTTCAGTTAAAACTTTTAAGGAGATTTGGTTATGTAGGGCTAACTGAGTGCCTGAGTTGAAGAATCAAATTTAGATATAGAAGTTACAGGGATTTTGTGTTAAGGCTTGGGTTTTTGAGTTACCATTTTTAGGTTTTTTTCTTTTCGGTACTTGAGTGAGATGTAAAATCAGATTGCGGGATGTAGTCGGGAAGTGTATTATGCATCTCTGGTGAGGCGGCAATACATAAACAGATAGATTTTGATAGTTTTTGTTTCCATATTTTGATATGTAATTTCTCTGGCAAAGTTGTGGGTTCTGGTCAGGGATGCATTATTTTCTCTTTGTTCCCATCAATTTGGTTTGTTTTTTTTGGCAGTTTGTACTGAGGTTCTTGTTCGATTACTAGTGTGAAACATTTCGGGGATACCTATCTTGGGATCCCGTGAATAAGTTACTCAAGATGCTGATTCTTTTTTTCTTTCTTGAGAATATTTTTAAGATACAATTTCAGACTCTTTTTGGTCTATTGGGAATATCATTTTTAACATGCTTTTACTTTTTGTATAGGAGATTAGGTATATTAAGATAAATTACTCTGATGAATCTCTATGTTAGTTAATGACTGGTGATGTTAGTGTTCAGGTTTCAATTTGATTTTAAGGCTTCAACCAAGTAGTTCCAAAGCTGAGACTTGATGTCAAATGTAAGCATGTGAAGTTGGTCAAAAACTATGCCAGCGTACTAGCAAGTTGCATCCTGCTGAACTGAATGACATAGTTCACCTGCATTTAGGACAAGTCATAAAACTATAAACAATAGCCAATATGTGTATTTGCCAATACTTATGTTAGACTGATTTGGAGACTTGGATGGAGATTAAATCTGTTGAATGCCTGTAGCCACATTTGACATCAATATCTCTTGCGAAGACACAATACCACTCTGATGGTAATGAGTTGCTTTATCAATTGCTGCTATCGTTTTCCAAAAAGAAAATTTTTCAGGATAATTATGGTTTTGAAAACTTAGGCTATGTATTAACCTGCTTCTCAAGAACCATTGAATGAAGTGAATTTTGGTAGGCAGTCAAGCAGGACAGGCTGCTATATTTACACCATCTATATATATAATGGTGTACAAACAGCTAGCTCAATGGCCAATATTACCAACAGTTACTCCTTACCTCTAGGAAGTGAATTTTACAAGTTAGCACCAACTATTGTAGAATCTGAGACCTTTAGTATATCTACATCTGTTGTTTGAAGATTAAGAGGGAAACAAATCACGTACAGAGTCAGGGCTACACCATATCATGAAATGACCATGTTTGAAAGCTAGAAAGTCGCAGAGAACACGCTCACGCAACATGGCAGAGGTCTCTACCAGCGCGTCTGAGAGTGACAGGTTATAGTGCGTTGAAGTTGCATGATACAAGGATGTCCCTCCCACTAATCAAATCAAATTAAAGAAACCGTAATATTAGGATAGGGACACATTAAAGAGAGATCATTTTCCCTCCCTCTCTTGGATATTTGTGCCGAAGCACTGGATATTTTAAAGTGAAGAAAAAGGGTGTGGGAACATGGCCTTTTCCTACCCCCGGTCAACTCATGCAAGCTAGTCTCTCCATGAGATCGATATGATGAATCGAATTCCTAAACTCACAGGCTGCAAATCCTCAAGATCTCAACCGCACACCACACAAGTTAGCATTTTAAAAGCTTAGTAATATTTACTTGTTTTGGGAACCGACATGATCATTCATCAACATGATGAATGTCGTCCGTTGACCAGATGACCCACAAGAAGAAACGTTTGATTGCAAAATTCTATTGTAAAAGAAAATGATACTTGTGAGGCCTTGGGGTTTAAGTTTCCAAAGACAACGTGCAATAAGAGCATTAGTATTAGACTCATGAAATTCATCTTTAAATTTTGATAAAAAGTACATATTTTCTATATATTTAAAACTTCTTTATTTATAACTTCATATTGAATTAGCTATTGAATTCATCAAAATAATAATATAATATTATTTTTTTAATAATAATATATATATTTTTTCATATTTTATAATTACATTAATCATATGTTAATTAATAATTTAATTTGATTCTTATATTATTATTAAAAGATAATTGGAGATTAAACATGAATAAAAAATATCATTGGAGATTAAAAGTAAATAAAAAATATATTTGATGAGTAAACAGTAGCTCTTTAAATTTGAAGAAACATATACATTTACTGTAGTTCAAAATTTCACATTTATTTCTTTAACTAATCCAATACAGCTCTCTTTTAATGAAATTCATCATATTTTATATGTGATTAGACTTTTAATGAAGTCAATGTCAATACTTAAAAGCAAGAACAATCATCGTATCTTGAGATCAGAAAAAGAAGTGCCGGACATCATAAACACCAGAAACGGCGGGCACCCAGCACCCCATGCATGGCATGCTATGATGAGACCACCACAACGTACTACAATTAATTATGTGAATGAACCTACGCATTACACTACATATATATGGTCAAATATTGTATATATGGCGATATCCAGTACTAGAACATTACTTTGATATTAATTAAGTAAACCAAATCATTAACAATGTCAAGATGGCCGAGTTGGTCTAAGGCGCCAGTTTCAGGTACTGGTCCGAAAGGGCATGGGTTCGAATCCCATTCTTGACAAACTATCTTTTAGGGTTATTTTGTTTCTCGACTCATTATTATAACTTTTTTAAATTTTAATATAATATAATGAACAATTCAACTTTTTCAAATCTCAAAATAATAATAATATTTTAATAAGTCTTTATCATCTCAATTCAACTCAGTTCAACATTCAAACACAGCTTTAATGACCCCTAATTTATTTATTTTTATGGAAATAGATATGTATGGTGGCCGGCCACGACCCTCTAAGGTCTCTTTTTTTTTTTTTTTTTTTTTCACAAAACTTCTCAACTGTTCATCTAATTTGATTATTACAATTTTTTCAAATTTCCACACAAAATAAAATAAACAATTTAATTTTTTTAAATCTTAAAATAAAAATAATATTAAAAATATATATTTTAATAATATTTTATTCAATTTTTAACTTTTATCTCAACTCATTTTATATATATGTGAAAACAAATGAGGATAAAGCTTTGTAATTAATTGTCACACACTCTTTGGCATCTCATATTGGTTGTAATTTCCTCTTTTTTCTTTTGCGTTCTATCTAGCCTTACCTTCATGATGAACAAGTGAAGTTTAGCTCTTGTCAATGCAGGTGATATGCATTATTATAGATCATAACTCGAAATTTAACTAGCAATAATCCAAAGTTGCACTTGACTAATTTTGATAAACTGCACATGAATGGATTAATATTAAAATTAAGAATCATTCTTTTAGCATGTAGTTGGCTATATATATATATATATATATAAATATTATCTATATTTGATCCATGAGACTGTGACAACAAGCAGCTTTAGAAACAGGAAAAGAAAAAGAAAAAGAAAGAAAAATTAGAGGAATCCTTACATATTGAAGACGAAAATTGATGACCTGAAGACCTTTACTTTCACAAAAAATAAGTTCGATGCATGAAGAGGCTTAAAGAATCTTTTGAACGAACAGAAAAATTGTTGGTCGACATGCATATATAGTCAACTATATATGGGTTCCACTCCCTTTATCAGATCCCCCAATCAGTCCTTCTCTTCTCAGCTTCTCTTCCTTGGCTTTCCTACAAAAGATCACCCAAGAATTTACCTCCAGAGCTATGCAGACGCCAAGCAAGGTAGAGAGCCCCAAACAATAGCCTAGCTTAGCATAAGACCTGCTCTCTCCCATTACTTCAAATCCTTGAAAAACATTCACAACCCCTAGCACCACACAAGAATACCCAACAAAATGGTGGTAAGATTTCCAATACTTCCTAAACTTGTTTGTAGTTTTGGGCCTAAACAGTAGTGCAAGTGTCTGCAGCCCTCCTAGGCAAAATGCCGCAAACCCGAGCTTCCTGTGAAGCCCGTATTCTACGCCCGGTGACAGCTCCCCAAGTCGAATTCCTATGGCAAACCCCACTGTTCCTAGGAAAAATGCAAAAAGTTGCATGCCTGCATGAGCATAAAACCATGCGGGCCCTAGCGCTTGTATGTGCCTAAGGTAGCGTGCCGTCAAGGCCCCAATAGGCAGTATAAGTCCCCATGAGATGGCGTTTACGACACCATGCACGGTTTTCAGTGTTTTGATGTTGTCGTGCTGAGCAGTGGCTGAACCTGACCGAACATCTATGGTGGCGATGGAGGAAAGATCGTTAGAGGTAGTTGGATGGATGGTCGGTGAGTAGCCTTGGACATAGAGTCCACGGTTCCACACGTGGTGGATTTTGGTCTTGTTTGGCACAAGCTTCAAAGTGGCGTAGATTTGGATTGTAGCACCATTGTGAACTGTGGCCATTTTCCCCCCATACAAGATGGCAGAGGAAGATAGGAGGCGGGTATCAAGGGGGCGAGATATTAGAGGATTCTTTTGGAGTTTTACAGTTGGGTCTAGGATGTACGGTAGTAGGACAATTTGGCCAGAATTTGGGTCGGGGAAGGCAATTAAGGCACGGGTTCCGGTCATTTCAGGAGATGTAGGATTGATGCCCCATCCAACCCAGCCAGAGGGTGAAATGAAGGTACCAAAGAAGACAAGGTCTAAAGTAGCATTGTGGGGATGGAAGGTCCATGCTATGGAGGCTTGTTGGGTAGGGAGTGTCATGCATTTATGGAAAGTTTTGGTGGCGGTGACGGTGGTGCAATGGGCGGAAAACACAATATGCAGATAGGAAGAGAGGAGGAGGGAGATCAGGAAGATGAGGAGGGCCATGGTGTTGTGTTGAATGGCCTGAATGGGGGGTGGGAGGGCAAGATAGCTTTTGTTAACATTTTGTAAGTGTTAGGTAAGGATGTTTTTAAAGGGGGTGGGAGAGTGATGGGTCATTATGGCTCTTGAGCATTATAGGAAAATATAAGTGTGCGTATCTTCGAAGGTAAGGCATGCAGTACCTTAGTGTTTGTCTTGTCTGCTAGAATTAGGAATGATAAGTTTGGGTTGCAATGTTTTCCAGTAGTGGGTACATGAAATGATCATACACGAGTTTGTTATTACGCACCGTCTAGTACTCGGCAAAAAGATGTCAACTTTTTAAAGTTTTTGAAGTTTGGTGGCTGTTTTCTTTTTGGGAAGTAGATGATGGTGCTTGGCTTTGAAGCCAAGCCATAACAATGGAAATGGTCCACTTTGAAACTCTGACAATTAACACATACATCTGCATTTATATATATATATATATATATACATATATAGCTTCTGATATGCTACCATTAATATTTTTGAGATTGTGTAGTTCATGTCTTCTTCTTCATTTTACCATAACTTTCTTCCTAATCTATTGCAAGTTGCAGATCCAATAATGCTGCAAATGATTTTGAGATTGTATAGGAAAGAAAGTTTGTAAGGATGTTTTATGGGCGCACCTTGAGTTTGGACTTTGTATTGTATCTACCAAGATATTTCATTACAGTCACAGTTTTCTTCTGTTATTTGTGAGTTCTTTTTATTAAAATCACTAGGTATCGCCCACTTTCTTTAACCTTAGATCAAGTCTAATCACCTTGTTAATATGTCATGAAAGTACATCTTGCTAAAGAAACTTGTCGGGTAAACTTGTAATTCTTTTGGAAAGAAATAATCATTACATATATATGATGATTATTATATTCTTGTTACGATGTATAATTTAATGGTAATTACTAATATCGACATTTAATTCTCTTGAAATGATTTGAGTGAGTTATTTGAGTAATGCTACATATAGTCGTATAGTGTCTAAGTATAAGAAACAGAGTCCTAGATGATGTCAAAGACCAGATAACGTCTCCAACAGATGAGACTTCTAACGATACACGATTTGTTAATAATTCAAATGTTGATAAAGATATAGATAAGAACAATGTAACTAACTGATAAGTTTGAGTATTTGTATTGTGTTCAACTATGTACTAACTGATAAGTTTGAGTATTTGTATTGTGTTCAACTATGTACACTAAAGCAGTTATATATAGTGCAGTACGTCTCCATACATTGTTACGGAGATTTGATTTATTCATCCTAAACCTTGTCTTGCATTTATCTTTTTATGGTATCAAGAGCCATTAAAGACCAACGTCTGTGATCCATGGCTTCTGAGTCTTCATCCTCCTCCCATTCTTCCTTTGTGGCTTCACATTCTAGCCCTCCTCCACAATTATATTCCCCTTCAAATCTCTCAAATTTTATTACTATAAAACTTAACAAGGACAATTATTTGCTATGGAAGGCTCAAATTATGCCATATCTACACGGGCAACAGCTTTTTGGCTTCGTTGATGGAAGTGTTCTTCCTCCGTCGTCGTACTTGCCTGATGTTGGGGGCGTCTCACTACCTAATCCAGCCTTTACAAGGTGGTTCCAGCAGGATCAAGTGATCCTCAGTTTGCTGGTGTCCTCATTATCTGAAGGAGTACTGACTCAAGTCGTTGGCCTCTCAACATCTCGTGAAGTTTGGTTGGCACTGCAGCGTATGTTTTCTGCCCACTCTCAAGCTCGAATCACAAGAATCAGGTTCCAACTTTCCACCCTTAAAAAGGGTGACTCCACAATCACAGATTATTTTCAGAAGGCTAAAATCCTATTTGATACACTTGCCGCAATTGGCAAACCTTTGGAGGACTGTGAGATTGTTTCCTACCTCCTAGCTGGACTCGACACTACCTATGATCCCCTTATTACTTCAATCACGAGGGTTGATCCTATGACACTTGATGATGTCTTTGGCCACTTACAAACTTATGAGGCGCACCTTGAGCAGCAGACCTCAGCTGTCGACGTAGCAGTAGCTTCTGCCAATCTAGCCACAAACAAAGATGTCCCTCACAGCAATAATCGTCATAACGGTCACCGTGGTAGATTCTCCAATAATAATTTCCAACGTAGTCATGGTCGTGGTCGAAGCCGTGGAACTCCCACCAACAATCAACATCCATCCCGCATCCAGTGTCAAGTATGTGGAAAGCCTGGACATTGGGCAATATCTTATTGGCGTCGATTTGATCATTCCTTTCAGAATTCTCAATCGTTGCCTACTGCCTTTATGGCAACTGCTCCTGCCACTAATGACACTGCATGGTACGTTGATTCGGGTGCTACTCACCATCTCACAAATGATTTTCAGAATCTCAATCTTCATGCTAAGCCATATCATGGTCCTGATCAGATTCACGTTGGTGATGGTACAGGTTTGAATGTTGATCACATTGGTTCCTCTAAATTACCTTTATCCAATAATTCCTTCTTGTTGAATAAACTGCTACATGTGCCCTCAGTTACAAAGAACCTGATTTCTGTGAGTCAATTTACTACTGACAATGGTGTTTTTATTGAATTTCATGGGGATCATTTTTGCATCAAGGACGAGGCCACGAGGAACATCCTGCTGCAAGGCAAAGCTGAAGCTGGGCTATACCCTTTTCCCTCCACCATCTCTCGTCTACCTCAAGCTCTTCTCTCCAATCGTGCTCCATTGACTACTTGGCATTCTCGCCTCGGTCATCCTTCCATGAAAATTGTTCGGCACATTATTTCTAGATTTTCCCTACCTATAACGTCTAATAAAATTGATAGTGTATGTGCTGCTTGTCAACAAGGCAAAAGCCATCAACTACTATTTGTCCCATCTGAGACTGTCTCTAAGGGTCCGTTAGATCTTATTTTCAGTGATATATGGGGACCATCTCCTTGTTTATCTACTGAAGGGAATAAATATTATGTTCTTTTTGTTGATCATTTCAGTAAATACTCTTGGTTATTTCCCATTTCTCAAAAATCCGATGTTCTACCTTTGTTTCGCTCTTTTTATCTACATGTAGAACGTTTTTTTAACCGCAAAATACGAATGGTTCAAACCGATTGGGGTGGTGAATTCCGAAGTCTCCATAAATTTTTTAACTCTCTTGGGATTCATCATCGTATTACTTGTCCTCACACTCATCAACAAAATGGCTCCGTCGAAAGACGTCACCGGCACATTGTAGAGACCGGTCTTGCTCTCCTCTCCCACACATCTATCCCATATAAATATTGGGATTCTGCTTTTCAAATGGCTTGTTATCTCATCAATCGTCTACCAACTCCTATCTTGTCTCATATCTCCCCTTTTGAAAAATTATTTGAACGGCCCCCTGATTATTCCACTTTACGTATCTTTGGGTGTGAATGCTGGCCCTATCTTCGACCCTATAATCGTCACAAAATGCATTTTCATTCTCAAAAGTGTCTTTCTTGGGTATAGCTCTCATCATCGTGGGTATAAATGCCTTGAACCCATATCCGGTCGCATATTTCTGTCACGGCATGTTATATTTAATGAGTCCCATTTTCCGTTCAGTAATATCAAAGACAAGCCTCTCCCAATTCAAGCTGAGTTTACTCCCTTACCGTCCACATTATGAGTGCCAAGTCCGTCACCTCCTATGTCGCAACTACCAGTGTCATCCTTTCTACCCACTTCAGAACCTATTAATTCCGTCTCATTTCTTCCTGTTGAGTCTCCACAAAATATGTCTCCTTCACCCAGTCTGCATCAGTCCAGCCCTTCCCTGACCGTATCAGCCCAGCCAGCTGCAGCAGATGTTGCACCTCCTCGATCTCATCCGATGCAAACTCGACTTCAACACAATATTGTCAAAACCAAACAATACACTGATGGTTGTATCCGATATCCTATTCCTAAAGCCCTTGTGGCCATCTCAGATTTCTCCCTACCTGAACCATCTTCATATACTCATGCTTCTAAACACCCTGAGTGGAGACAGGCCATGAATGCCGAATTCAATGCCCTGCTCAAAAATGGTACTTGGTCACTTGTTAAGCCACGAACTAATATGAACATTGTGGGGTGTCGCTGGGTTTACAAAGTTAAACGGAAGCCAGATGGCACACTTGATCGGTATAAGGCCCGTCTTGTGGCCAAGGGGTACCATCAACAAGAGGGTCTAGACTTTCAAGACACGTTCAGCCCAGTGGTTAAACCCACTACCATTCGGCTTGTGCTGTCTCACGCTGTTAGTCATCGGTGGTGCATCAAACAACTAGATGTTAATAATGCTTTCCTCCATGGAATTCTTAATGAGGAAGTATACATGCAACAACCTCCCGGATTTTCTCATCCTCAATACAAAGATCATGTATGCCGACTTCATAAGGCACTTTATGGTTTAAAACAGGCGCCTAGAGCTTGGTATTCACGCCTCAGTGACAAGTTTATATCGTTGGGTTTTATTAATGCTAAGTCAGATGCATCACTCTTCACTTTCCAACGTGATCAGCTAATCATCTATATTCTAGTTTACGTGGACGATATATTAATCACAAGTTCATCCTCGTCTGCTGTCTCCTCTGTCATTCAGTCTCTTGGTATGGAATTTGCTCTTAAAGATCTTGGGGACATTCACTACTTTCTCGGCATTGAGGCTCACTTTGTAGCAGACGGGTTGTTCCTCTCTCAACAAAGATATGTTTTGAACTTACTACAGCGCACTAATATGCTAAACGCCAAACCAGTGGCTTCCCCGATGTCTACCTCTCATGCTCTGTCCATGTTTACTGGTGATGCTTTTGAAGATGAGACACTCTATAGAAGCACAGTTGGGGCTTTGCAATATCTGTCATTAACAAGAGCCGATATCTCCTTTGCCGTAAACAAAGTGTGCCAATTCATGCATCGACCCACAACAGATCATTGGGCAGCAGTGAAACGAATACTTCGATACCTAAAACACACTTTAGATCATGGTATCCTTATTCGACCAAGCTCTAACTCACAACTTATAGCGTACTCTGATGCCGACTGGGCAGGGTCGCCTGATGATCAAAGGTCCACAAGTGGATACTGCATTTTCTTTGGAAATAATATTGTGTCTTGGAGCTCAAAGAAACAAACGACTGTGGCACGATCGAGTACGGAAGCAGAGTATCGGGCTGTCGCCAACACTACGGTAGAACTCATCTGGTTGCAGTCTCTCTGTCGTGAGCTTGGTATTTTCCAAACACATGCTCCAATTCTCTGGTGCGATAATATCGGAGCTACATACTTAACAGCCAACCCCGTCTTCCATGCTAGAACAAAGCATGTTGAGTTGGATTTCCACTTTGTGCGTGAACAAGTAGCTAAGAAGACTTTGGATGTTCGGTTTATATCTGGGAAAGATCAGTTAGCCGATGTATTGACTAAACCACTTCCTGCTCCAAGGTTCAGTCTCCTCAAGGACAAGCTTCACGTGGCTGCTGCCCCGCTTTGCTTGAGGGGGCGTATAAGAAACATAGTCCTAGATGATGTCAAAGATCAGATAACGTCTCCAACAGATGAGACTTCTAATGATACACGATTTGTTAATAATTCAAATGTTGATAAAGATATAGATAAGAACAATGTAACTAACTGATAAGTTTGAGTATTTGTATTGTGTTCAACTATGTACACTAAAGCAGTTATATATAGTGCAGTACGTCTCCATACATTATTACGGAGATTTGATTTATTCATCCTAAACCTTGTCTTGCATTTATCTTTTTAGTGTCGTACAGTCACATTGAAAAAAAAGTAAGTCTACTATTAAAAAATTAATTTCTTTCATGTAGGTCTCGTATTTATTTATTTTTTTCAAAGTGACTGAACAGCGCTTACGCACTCACAACTGCAACTATCATTTCTCAAGTTATTTATACAGGAGAAAATGATTTTTTAAAGAAAACAATCAATAAAGAAAAATTAGATATTCTTGTGAGAACAAAAACTATAACAACAAGAATTATTTTATTTATTTATAAGCTTAATGTGTAACACATGTGATCTTATTGTGGGGCTCATAATTATATTGATAGAAACGGTCAAAATATATAATACTAATACTTCTTTTTATGTAAACTAATATGGTTTTCACATTACTACAACATATGTTTGATGTATCAATAAAAAGACTTGCCTAAAAGCAAACTCAATTTAAATTGCAACACTTATATTTAGCTCTCCCTCTAAAAGACGCTCCAGGCTCCATCCAAGAGAACCCCCACAATAAAATTATAAACACTTATCTTTATCTCTCCCTCTCACTCCTTATTTGATATTATAATTATTATATGCTCATATTAGAAAACGAAGAAAATAGCACTAGGGATATTACAGTATTAGTATGATATCAATACCAAAAGGAAACATTTATGTTGTTTGTAGATAATTCAGGGTGTCAATTCATGTTCATCTCGTATCAAGTCATGTGTATTAAATTATGTGTCCAGACTCTAAAATCTAAACCCGACCCACTTAACATGTTTAATGATTAATTATTATTCTGTTAATTTGGACACAACTCATTTAATCTATTTCAATCCGATTAATTTATTTCATATAAATGAGTTGAGCTTACCCATATATTTATTTTTTAATTCAATTAATATAATATAAATATAATTACATAAATAATTTACAATTACAACTGAACTCATGATAAAATATTTTATTATCAATATTCAAATGAATCAAATCAATAATTAATAAAACTAATATTTTCATAAAATAAAATTATATATTAACAAAAAAAATTTAATAGTTTTAGATATAATATAGTCAAATAATAATATTAATATCACATATTCTAAACAACAAAAAAGACATATAAGACTAAATATTTTTAAGAAAAATGGTATTTACGGTCTTATTAGACCTATATAAAAATATTTTTTTAATAATAGATTCTAATTTTTTTCAAAATGAGTGTATAAAATTTACACAATCTCGATCTATATTTAACATTACGCTATTTTTAAAATTTAAAAATAAAATTTATTCGTATCGTAGAGGTCCACTGTAAGTTTCACATATTGACTCGTAATTAATTTATTTATTCATCGTGTCTTATCATATTAATCTATTTTTACCCAAATCGATTAATATGAAATCCAAACCACTTCGGGACTCTTCCTTGTGAAATCTTTCTCACTTCTCGGCCTCTCTCATCTGCTTTCTTTGACTTGTTTGGGGCTTTTTCCTTCATCAAATTAAGACCACAGGTTCAAATTTCCACCAATTTTGGCGTCCCTCAATCCGTCGGGAGGAACTTTCATGTGCTGCTATTTTCCAGGTTTTCATCGGCTTATTCGTTTTTCTTCGGATGGCGTTTCTTTCTAAAGTTTTGGGCTCTCAGACTTTTAAGAATTTTCTTTCTGATAGAAGTCTTCCCAAGGGATTCGTGGCATTATTTTGTTTTTCAAGGAGTTTGTTAAAAGTTTATTGTTTGGTTTGCCTTTTGGGTGTAACTGGGTATGTCTAATCGTGACAATCTCGTTTGCAGAAAATTATCCTATGATGTATGTGGTTTTTATTGGCTGATCGTTTTCTAGTTGTTAAATAATGGGCATATATCTTTTTGCAAAATCTGGGGGCTACCATTGATCTGGGTTGCTTTTTGGTCAAGTTGAATGTATGCTGATTCATGGGGTTCTGTTGTTTTCTATGAAAGAAGCGTCAACGGATATAAAAAATTTAGCCTTGATCCTTTATTAGCTTCAATCGAATACTAATATGTTTAATTGCTAGTGTATTACTACCAACTTTCTACTTGTATGAAAGTTGGTTTTATGATATTTCTTCTATCCCAAGCTAATTTTCATTTCTCTACTTGTGCTTGTACCATATTTACATGAATTTTTATCCAAGAAAAGTAAGCACAGTTGTTTCTTAGGAAGTTAAAGTACCAGCTCTTTTGTATATAATGGAGCGACCCGTTTGTTCTCCACTGACATGAGTCATTGATCCTTCAATATTATGTGGAATAAAGGAGATGAATGTAGTCTGATATTGGGAAAAGTTTCACTGGTGGATTTATTTTTTCAATATTTTCTCTGGTCCGGTGCGATAGACTAAATTTCTCTGGACACGCTGATGAGTATCACCCCCATTTAAAGCCTCGGTTTGAGTCATGGTGTGAGATACAGTCATTTTGTGAACAAGCACTACTCTGATGCGTTACTTCCTATATTCTGCCAACATAGTTGGCGTGTATGTCTAATTGAGAAGATTTTTATTTAATTTGCAACATGGCATTTCTAAGTTTTGTTTTAGGATTATTTGCTTTTGGATGCCAATGGGTGGGGGGTAGTGAATCTAATTTTATGCAGTTGCGGGATACACAACATGTTAGTTTGTGCTAATCTGCTTTCACAATTTTCATTATACTATACTTATTTGATTGTGTTGTTTGAGTATCCCTAGGATTAATTGAGAGTTGAGTTTGATTACTATGGCATCAAGACGCCATGTTCAGTACAATGCTCTCCCTACCGATGAAGATGATAATTATGATGATATTACAATGCTCTCCCTACCGATGAAGATGATAATTATGATGATATTGCGAGAAGACAGTACGACGCTCGGTTTGACTATACACCCAAAGCCTTGGATAAAATCCCATGGAAATCCATTGCCCTTGCCCTCTTCCTGCTGTTTCTTGGATCAGTGCTTCTCTTCCTTTCATATTTCATCTTCACAGGTCACATGGGAGGGGAGCACTCCCAGGCCTTCGGCCTTTTGGCCTTAGGAATTATCTCCTTCCTCCCAGGTATTCATATTATTATTACTAACACAATTATCAGCTTGCACAATACTAAGACATGACTAAGTAATCATCTTGTTTAATACCTATCCAATGCTTTATTTTCTTTGTAAGATAAAATTATATATGGGAAATGGAGGGTAATGGATATTCTGGTACTTGCAAATACTTTGTGGTTTGGATTTAGTATTGGTGTAAAATGCCATTTATCACATACTGAATGATGTAAGCGAGTTCCCCATCATGGCATGAGATGTTGTGTGGTCTGCTGTAGGCTTGTCTCATTTGTGCTACTCAATTTAGTAGCGGTCAGTCCTATGGCTGGCATCCTTATTTCTTTTTGAGACTTGAGTTGAAGTCTTTCCGGGTTGAACTTGGGTGAGTGCCTTTTATATGTGTTGGTAGAGTCTGAATTTGTCCACTACTAAAGCAATCTTCCCTTCAAGAGCATATGCTTCCCCTCTTCGGGTTACCAGGCCATTGATGCCTTTGTGGAAGTGCAACCATTTTATCAGTCTTTAGTGTCGTTTTTGGTTAATTTTTTGTAATACATTGCAACCTTTTATGCAAATTAGGTTTGCATCTAATGTAACTATTTCCTGCAACAGAGAAGAGTGGATGGTGCAGCTGAGTTGTTTCTTAATGCCTTTTTCTGAGTTGTGTTTTCAGTATGGATCTGCTAAAAAATTTCCATCCATTTGTCAGTAATTGACCACCTTTATATTGATCGATTGTGACTGCAGGCTTTTATGAGACTCGAATTGCATATTATGCATGGAGGAATGCCAAAGGATATCGGTTTGCTTCCATTCCTGATTATTAATGTACCTGTCTCTGTGATGTTCCTCAAATCGATGTACGGATTCCACTTCTAGTCCAAGTGTGTTGTTTGACACTAACTAAAAAATATTGTATAGAACCACAAGCATATGCAATTTGTTTGTTATTTCAAACATAGTGTAAAACGTGCCTATTCATTTGAATTCCCAGTACTTTAGGGGTCGTTTTGGTTGCTTTCTGCAATAATGAGTATCTTGGTGGATGACGAAGTACAGTGCCTTACCTATCCTCCTTGCTCTCGCAGTAGGCTGCTTGTTATTGGTTGGATTCTTTGCAAGTACATACGAATTTGGGACGTGTATGTACAAAAATGATATTAGAGAAATGATATTTGCAGTCTGACTCCTAAAAACAGTCTGCCGCTCAATATTTTTTAAAAAGTGAATAAATACGGATTTATATGAAAAAAAAATTAATTTTTTAAAGTGGATCTCATTCTTTTACAAATTGATTGTGCGGCATTTGTGTACTTTACGACTGTATGTAATATTATTCATTGCATAAACATAGATATAAGAATGGGAAAAATAGCAAGGGAATTAAAATATATTAAATAACATGGAAATGAACCTCTGTGTTTAAATATGTAATGATATTAACATTCATAACCAAACTATAGATTAACTTTTTTTTTTTTAATCCAAGTCAAACACATTACGAGTTCGTGACTCGTTAATTATACAACTTGATCAGATGCGTATCCTAAAAACTTGCCCTTAATGTGGAATTCGATATTGAATAATTTCGAAATGTGACGAGTTTTAAATAATTTCTGTTACTTATTAATTACTCTTATTACTTTTCATTAATGATTTCCATCACGCTCCCTGTCAATCGTGTCGAGTCGTGCCTAGTTATTTAGGTTTACAATTTCAAGTCAATCCAACCCGACACGAATAGGCTTTACAATAAAAATTTAAGACTAACATCTAACTCCACTATTATAGGCCAAATCCAATCCAATCCAATTTTTTACAAGCATGTGTTCCACATGTGCTGCCATTGATATGCTTAACACCTACCCTTTGCTGCACTTTGCCCTAGTATATTGCCTTTAGGGCTATGCAAAGATTCAATTATCCGACTCATCGACTTTGTACCAATTCTACAATATAGAAGTTGAAGCTCCAAGAAAATAGCCGAAGTCAGAGGTTTTAGTGTCATTTTTATTGGAGTCGGAGTCGAAACTGTTTCCTGATCAACTTTGACCTCAAGCTTCGACTTTGCATCGAGATTCACCTCTGACTTGTACCTCCAACTCCGAGATTAGTATAAATAAGTTATAAAAATATGTATTATCTATATAGTCATCATATATATTCATATTGAAAGTCTATAATTTATATAGTTATATTCAATACTCTACTAA